>NC_051863.1:108605773-108905773 GCF_015732765.1 Culex quinquefasciatus | reverse complement strand
TCGGCTGGAGGAACACCCCCTTCGGGACGGTTGTGATGAAGAGCGGTTTCCGCTTGGCGTCAACCTCCTGGGAACTTCCCTGTTGGTTCGCGTTTGTACAAATGCATTTGAAGTATTTATCAATTAAAGGTTGTAGTCCAAAGAACGATTCAATTTCTTTGGTTTTGGTGCGGGGTCTTTTGGTATTGGGCTAGTTGCAGCGGGAAGCAGGGTCACAAACGAAGGTAAGAAGTGCAATTATAAAACAATTGCAATTAACTACACGCGTCGCTGTAAAACAAGTTGAATCGAAACGCCCATTTACAAATAGGCCAAGAAACTTTCTACACTTTGAAACAAGTATACGGTAAGAATCTGCCATATAAATGAAATGGAACTGAATCATTGATAGTAAATTGTAGTCGTCGTGTAATAATTCAATGTTTTTTTTCAAATTATGTATATGGGTAAATGTTAAAATTGCACGACGATGACAAGGAATGATTTGTTTTGATTGTTCCATTAGGGTGATAATTTTTTTTTGGAAAATCTAAAGAGATAACCTAGTGGCTTGGTTTTTAGATCTGACTATATATTTTTGAAAAATTCAAAGTGCACGTGTTTCTAAAGACCCCAACGAATTGAGCATCTCAGTCTTCGTTTCAAGTAGGAAAAAACGAGATTTATGGATGTTCCCCTTCTTATAAAAACATGAGGCACTGTTGCAAGATCGTCAAACCTTCAGAATCTTTGGGCAGCTTTTTCGATTACCGAACCAACGATCGGTTTGGACGATGGATTCGCACTTAATTTCATTTTTAGTTAATTTTTAGAGCAGGATTATAGCCTTACCTCAGTGAGGAAGGCAAAAGGCTACCAGATATTCGAACTTTTAGATTTTTTATTTAAGTTGATTTCTGCTCGCATATCCATCATCCGGACTTATACGATAACACATGTTCTTACATAGTATTCGAACTACTTGTCTAGATCTAGATCAACAAAACTGTGTTTATATTTTATGATTGAATTGACTATCCAATCATTTTTTGACTGATTATTTAACTTCAGCAATTCGAAATATTGTAAGTTTAAGGAACTATACTAAAATAAAGCGAAGAATTGCTCATTTTCGAGCAAAAATTAGGGGGTCCAATATAGGACAACGAAAATCCTAACTTTTCCAAAAGTGGACCCCTGTGTATTATACCTTCAAAAATGAAGAAAACTGTGTATTTAAGCAAAAGTTTCTCTTAAACATACAATAAATGCTTGTTATTATCAACCTAAACGCATATTTTTTTCAATTATGAGTATAAATATAGCTGTTTTCATGTTAAAAGTACAAAAAATTCTGAAACCGTAAAAAATTATAAGTAATTAAAACTAAAGTCAATTGTACTCAACTGAAACATCATAATTGCAGTTTGAAATGATATTTTTTGCAATTTCGTCGTGAAACTACTTACTTTTCCTGTCATTCTTGAACGACGAAATAGCCTACTTTTCTGTACCAAAAATAACAGAATCGAATAGCAACACTTTTCAAAATAAATGCTCAAAAGGGTGCTGAAAAGTTGAACTTCATCAAAACATCAAATATCGGTTAAATTTGGTATAAAAATAACAGTTTGCTTATAGTGGACCCGGGTCCACAATCGGATTATGGACCCGGGTCCACTATAGGAAAAAGGGGGTCCATAACAGGCAAAAAAAACTTTTTTTCCAAATGCCAATTTTTCTGCTCAAAAACAAATAAACTGATGAAACAAATAGTCAAAATAGTTCAAAAGACTTCAGTTTTCATTGTTTTGTACAAAGGGTTATGAAAAAGTGCTTAAAATATTGAAAATTTGTGATAAATGTGCTTCGGCTCTACTAGGTGTTCCACTTATGGTTAAAATACCCTACAATAAATTTAATTAATTTATTTTTCACGTTTTAACTTTTCTTCGAGAAAGGTCTCCTATACATATAAATTTTTAGAGTACGAGAAATATGCCCATTTTAATCACTTTCAGCCGTACGACCTATTCTCATCACGTTTGCCGTTTTCCGCTTTTAAATCAACATTTTCAGATGTACCATCAATGGAGAGTTGCGTGCTCACTTTTATTTGATCTATTTATTACTTTGGAAAAGTTAAAAACACTTTATGAAGCTGTAGTTCATGATCAATGCGCTGATAGGCCGATAATAGAAAAAGGCTGAAAAAGGGTATAGTTTCCCTACGTTATAGTTTTTTTTCCATACTTCGATAAAAAATATCCTGTATCTTTTCGGGATCAATTCCTAGCGCTTAGCGATATTCTACAAACTTGTTTCTTGAATCAAAGCCTATCAGAAACCTAAGAATAGCAAAATTTGATAAGGTTTTGGGAAACTTCCTCAATGAAGAGGTAAACAGTGTAAATAACATTTACGGATATTTACGTTTTAATAAGACAAGTGCTGATAAAATCAACTTGTGTTGTTTCATAACTTTAAAATTAAAAGTGTATTGCAGGTATGCAAGATAAATCAAAATTCAAAAATTGTTCCTATTGATATTTACAATCCAGCCTCCATGATAAATATCAATTCCTTGAAAGTATTTTTCAATTGTACAAATTATAAATGAGCGAAATACAAATGTGTAATATCGTTACTTTGATGACATGGTAGAAACGTATTGATCCAACCTAATTTACCAAGTGACAACTTTCCTTGAACCAAATAGATAGTGAAAACAGATGGAAAAAGCCCATATTGAAATGAAAAGTGACCGATGGTGGTCAAACAACAGTATGAATGATGTACACAGCACACAGTACCTCACTCCAAGTAATTGTCCGATGACACGTATAGATTATCCGGCCGGCGTTATGACGCACACCGCACGAGAAAGGAAAAACACCCTTAACCCTATTTGACATGCATAGTGACAGTGGAGTGGAGTCCTTGCCCAGCTGGGATGCTATACCTAGCCCAATACCAAGAGTTTCGAGACCATGTGTGGGAGGATTTGTTGGGACGACCTACATTCTTCGATGACCGCTTGGAGGAGTCGTTCTGCAGGCGCCTCAATTTGGCGTCCAACTCCTTGGTGAACTCATTGTGTCTGCGGTCCGTCTTCTTGGTCGAAACTACGGCGTTTGAGGTGACGTTAGTGTTATTGGTGGTGGTGGTGGTGATGTTACCAATGTTGTTATTGCTGTCACTCTTGTTGCGAATGATCTGTGCCTCTAGGTCGTGGATCAGCTTGTAGTCCGGGTGCAGATGTATAATGTGCTGACCCTCGATCACTTCCCGGTTGTGGCGCAGAGGTCGGACGATCGCATTGGGCTTTCCGATACCGCGAAAGTGGTCGACCGGCACTACGGCGAACGCGGGACTCTCTTCTAGTAGTTCCTCCTGTTGACGCGCCGCCGTTGAAAACGTTGGCATTTTCGTCCGCTGCTTGACTCCTACGAAGGCGACTGCGAGCAGGTCTTGAACTTAGTTCGATGTTGGCCGCGGATTCACGGTCGTTTCACTCAAATCAACTGAATTATTCATTTTTCAACACAAACCGTCCGTATGGTGGCATTTTACTGCTACAATTATTCGATATCAATCACCATTTTCCCGTTCTCCCAGGGTGGCCAATGGCGGTTGAAGGCATCGGAAAAGGCTTCCCGATCGAACGTTCTTGAACGTGGCTTTTCACCAAAGTGTCCGTTATTTTGCCCTCCTCCTTGGAAGGTGGCAATTTTGCGCGACGTCCACGTTGCGTCGTCGCCGTTGAAAACGGAAAATGGCGTTCTACCACCGGAAGAAAAGTCACGGACGAGGAAACCTGGGCTGGTACAAACAGAAAACGCTTCTCTGACCCAAATAAAGGTGAAGTCCACTAATGAATTATGCAGAGAAACGGAGGAAAAGTCGATATCGTAAGAGAACTGTGCACGACGGAATTTTAACACAAAATCACAGCAACTTCCACGGATTTCAAACACATTTCCGGCTCTTCAACCACCATGATCACCACACGAAGAACATCTTCAACCATTATCTGGCAAAGTGTCCAACATAGCAACTGATTCACATAGTCACACCAACTAAAGGGAAAACTTCCACCAGAGTGTGGACAACACTAAGGAAACTGGACTAAACTCGACGGCAGCCGACTTGCGAATGACCATCGTGGACAACCTTTCGCTATGTGGTCAGTCCTTAGTAATGACCAGCACCACCTCGTTGTTGCCGAGAGAGAGAGAGAGAGTGGAAGCTTTTCCAACACAAAAACGAAACGAAAGCTTTCGAGAAGACCAGGTGGGACAGGTGGGCAGGTGACCTGCCGCGGTTTGGCGACACCACACACACGGGGAGCTATGTTGTACAATACCTCAACCGGTCTATGATGGGCACTTCGTTTTTCGTTTGGGGGCTTCCAGATGTGGCATGTGAGTAAAAGTATATAAGACTCCTTCCGTTTGACCGGTTGGTGGTGGCTTCTTGGGAGAGAGAACGGCTGAAGTCCTGCTGCGAACTTGTATACTTGTAGAAGCCTTCATTTTTTGGTGATGTTTACAGAATAGTTGGTCAATTAGTACAATTTGATAGCAAACATGGTACCTAATGTACATATCAGATAGTTAGTTTTGTTGTTGTTGGCGATTGTTGATGTACATTGTAGTTATAATAAAAGTTTTTATATGAAATTTGGATAGTAAAAAAAGCATTTGTTCAAGTAACATTTATTTAATTTATTAAATGCCAGCTTCCCAGAGCAAATTCTCACAACATATTGAAGTGTTTTACACATGATTTAGTTCGCAAAACACTTGAATTTTCGATGATTGGCTTACATTTGGGTGACAAAAAAAAAACGGATTTTAAGGATACCCCCTGGTTTTGGCAAAATCGGTTATGGTTTAGAGGTCGCTTTTGAGCGTTGAACTTTGTATGAGAAAAATACTAATGATTTCCAAGATTTTCAATTTTCCGGGAATCGAGTTTTGATATTTCCCGGGAATTCCCGGGAACCGGGAATTTTATGTTTTACACAGAACTATTTATCTGTCGTGCTAACTTGTCGTACGTGCATTTTGGGCCAAATTGGGTTAAGAACGCCATTTTGTGCAGCTCACCTTTTGACCTTCACAGATCCCCGAAATTCGATTTCAATCCTGAGATATTCCATAAAAACCGAAAAAAACTCGGTGCATTTTTGTCACTTTTCATATGAAAGGAGTTTCAATCTTGTCGTGCTATCTTGACACAGCCTAAAAATTGCTGCACGTGCGACAATTGGCCAAAGGGATTTCAGGTCAGAACGCGTTTGACACAGATACGAGCTCGACTACCGTAAACATTTGTAATTATAACTCGGGTTTCCGCAACCAAATTCATCCAATTTCGGGGAAATGCACAGAATGGACAACCAAACAAAACGTGTTTGTTATTGTTTACATTGCGTGCTCTCGTTTTAGTTTTTTCAAGGTAAAACATTTAAACGCGTTTTTCTCGGAACGTCAAAAAGCGACGTACGACATGATAGCACGTCGACGTCGAAATAGTTTAAAATTTCTATAATTTTCTGCTTTATTTATGGCAAACAATGAACAAAAGTCACATTGAATGTTAAATTTAGTTTTTACCTTTTATGTAAACTTTAAATATGTGAAAAAGTATTAACAATAACAAGGAAAACAGAACTGGAGGAGAGAATTTAAATTAATTCATATAACTTTTCAGTTTTTTTTATATCTGGACTATAACTGCTATTTTTTTACGTTAGCTTCTAGCCCCCCAACTTTATGGTTGTGTTTTGTCACCAAATACAGTTAGGTATTGAAATTTTGTTACCAGTTTAATTTTACTAGTCCTGAATTGGCAAATAAAGGATGCATCGATCCCAAGAATCGTTATATATTTTTTCTATAATTGAACTCATATAATGTATCTTATTGGCTATATGTATATTATTTTGATAACTATTCATAAGTGTCCAAATGTCTGCGATTCTCGACCAAATTTCCCGGAATGGGAAAGTTCAAAAAATGCCTAATTCCCGGTAAATATTTCCCGAGAATTTCCGCTCGTCACCCTCTAGCGACCTTTCCAAAGGTCAACACTCATCAGCGACCCCAAAACTATAATCAATTTGACTCAAAATTGACTTATTCTTGCCTAAAGAATCGAGACAGGGTGTGTCCCTAATGCAATGGTCCTAATTGCTCCAAAAAGACTCAATCACTCGCGATCACAAATCGATCGCGACGAAAAACTGCTCTGAGCGTTTCCTCACGTTTGTCACTTCAGCACCAATCGTTACTGAATACTCTCCTTTGCTCTCCCTCTCACTCCAATTGGGTAGTACAGCGAATGGCTCAGAGCGCGATGTCGCTCAAAGCTGACTCAGGCCAAGTGAGCTCCTCGCTGGTATTTTGTTAGATTCTCTCTTCTATGAACATATTCTTTTGTGACTCGGGTCGACGGTCGGAGTAGGCAAAGAAATTCACGAAGTATTTGTTTCGCTGAGTGTGTGTTGCACACTCCAGTCGGCAATGATTCGTTCGGCGATGAGTGAGTGATTTTTGATGTTTGAGCCGAAAATCGGGACCCTTGCCATAATGTATTTTTTCATTGTCGCTCTAGTAGGAAATTTATGAAGATGTGTTGTAGTTGAGAGTTCTAAACTGTCTCTGTTTGCATAAATGTCCTAAATCCATTTTCATCACTTTTGAGTTATTGATGCACGCAGTAAAAAAATGTGCTAATTTGGAAGATGTAGTTTTTGAAGGTTGAATATTACCTCTTTTATTATGTAAGTTTACCTCAATTTAGATTGAAAAAGTGACATTACACCAAAATAGTGGTAAAATTACAAATTTTCAGAGGTAAAATTATACATTTTATCTGACAATAGATATACCGCTTCCCAAAAATATACAGTACTTTGTTATTGGAGGAAATATAGTTTTTCCGCGAAAACTTAACATGTAGCTTCATGTGTGGAACAAACTTGCCCTGCGTTTTGCTCAGCTTGCTGTCTTTGGCATATGGGAAATTTGTGCGAAAATGGGCATTCAATGGATTTAAAAACCATTTGTCCTTCGTTATGATCCATTCTGATGTAGATTTTTTTATCCTTTGAAACTTAAAAAAAAGCAAAAAACGTTGCGTGTCCTTGGCAATAATTAGTATAATTCTTTCACCTGACACCGGTTCTTATCACTCGACTGGAGATCTTTCATCGGGACAATTTTACAGCGCACAATACATAATGGCTGGTTCCACCGGCTGGTAATGAACTTGAAAGTCAAGTCGGTGCTGGTTCTATCGGCAGCCGGATGAAAGCTCCTACCAAAGCTCAGCAGCAGCAAATTACAAACGCTGTCTGCCTGTCCGGCCCGTCATCACCACCATTTGATTGTACATAAAGAAGCTTGAGATTGTGTGCGATTAACCCGCGTACCACCGAAAAGTTGACCGGAGCTCTCCGGGGTTGCGTGATCAAAAGTGAAGAAAAAGAATGCCAACGGTCAATTTTTCTCATTAGAACTGGCTTTAGAATAAACATGAGGCGTTTCACCCGCCAACCAGACGTTCGTTTCGTGCATGTTGAATCTGCTGTCACTTTGATAGAGTTCATTTGAAGCGACGCGTCGCATAAGTAATGAGTGAGGCTTTCTTTTTTTGTTGAGCTTTGGGTGAATGATCGGTGTCGTGTGGTGGGCGTTTTTAAAACCTAAAACCTGGAGTGGATCGGATGAAGTACCATGCGTCTCCATGAAAATGCTCAAATGTCCTGTCAAAAAGTGATTACCATTTTTGTCGACTTAAATGAAAGACTTTCACACATGATTGATGGTGTACACTTGCCACGAGCTGTTAACATTATTTTATTGCGCGATAGCAGTTTCTTCGCTTAAATATAAATATGTAGAAAACAAGAGAGAAAAAAAGAAGACGAAACGAAAAATCCCGGCAAACGGCAGCTACAATAAACCCTTGACCTTCAAAGGACAGAGTGGTAAACGCGTTGGTCAGTTGTGGACCCGGCTTGGAGTTATCAAAAGTGGCTAGTCAGCGTTATTTATACACAAAGAGTCTAGAAAAAGCCAGTCCAATAGAGTGTGGTGGGCATTTCCATTTACCGGTCACCACACCCGCAACAATTAGAATGGCAAAAAGGAGCAACAAACTGCCAGAGTGTGGTGAAAAATGATATGTTCTGTGATGGCTTATACAAATGACTAATACAAAAAAACACAAAAAGAAATGGACAAGAAAAACTTACAAGGTATATTGCAGTTGATACAGCACTTAGCCTTGCCAATTTTAAAGGGTCAGTCATGCAATATTGGAATCTTTTATTGCTAACAGTTTGTTTCGGCAACTGAAATGCAATTTTGTCGAATCGAATATTTATAAAATAATTGGTTAGGAAATTTCATCATTTCAAAAATATACAAAAGCTTTAAAAAAAACTTGCCTAAATTCAAACTTCCATAATATTAACCAAACAAGGATATTAAAAATGTATAGAACCTATTTTCAAATAGAAAATCATTTTACTTTTCAGAACATTGCGTTATCCAATCACAAATTCTTCGAGGATTCTTTCTTCGGACTGTAATTTGGCTTAAGTTCGATTTGATTAAGTAAGATTAAAATATCTTAATAACAGTGTTGCTTTTCAAAAGGCTATACCGTCCAAATTTGACTTTCCGAAGTTTCAATTATTCGAAGTTCGATTATCCAACTTTGGATAATCGAATCACGAGCAAAATTTTTTTTTCGTATTTTTTTTATTTTCTTGCTTGTAACATCAAATCCAAGCTCGGCGACCCCATTTTAGGTAAATTTGAATGGTTCATTGCCCATTAAATAAAAAAATATTTTTTTGCAATACACTCACCCCCCGGTGCACAGTGGGCGAAATGGAACCCAAAATCGGACTTAATTGGACGCGGCTGGTTCCCTGGTATGAAAAATAGTGTTTCTTTTGTAAAAAATCCGAGGAATCGATTGGTGATGGTTTCATCCACCGCACAAAACGGCAAAGTGTCCATTTTGCCCCAATTCCCCATTTTTTTACATTTTTTCTTGAAAATTGGTCTGTATTAAGAGCGGAGGCTTCATGCGGCCATCCAAAATGCACCTAACTTATGTGAAAATGTCCCAGGAATCCAGTAAAAATAACCACTTGCACCACAAAAATCATCTAGGGTCCATTTAACCCCAATTCCGCTATAAAAGCATTTTTTCCATTTTCAAATGTTAGGTCAGATTTTAAAAATCTGAAAATATTTTTATCGTAAAGATCAGACAATTTTACATAAGAATGATGATTTGCACTTGATAGTTTAACACATTTATGTTGATATAGAAATAAAACTAAATAAAACGATTAAAGAATCAGTTTTGGGCCAATTTTCCCAAACGCAGAATAAACTGCCTTTTACATAATTTTTATTATCATCCACATAAATGTGTTAAACTATCAAGTGTAAATCATCATTCTTTTGTAAAATTGTCTGATCTTTACGATAAAAATATTTTCAGTTTTGTAAAATCTGACCTAACATTTGAAAATGGCCAAAAATGCTTTTATAGCGGAATTGGGGTTAAATGGACCCTAGATGATTTTTGCGGTGCAAGTGGTTATTTTTACTGGATTCCTGGGACATTTTCACATAAGTTAGGTGCATTTTGGATGGCCGCATGAAGGCTCCGCTCTTAATACAGACCAATTTTAAAGAAAAAATGTAAAAAAATGGGGAATTGGGGCAAAAGGGACCCTTTGCCATTTTGTGCGGTGGATGAAACCATCACCAATCGATTCCCCGGATTTTTTTACATAATAAACACTATTTTTCATACCAGGGAACCAGCCGCGTTCAATTAAGACCGATTTTGGGTTCCATTTCGCCCACTGTGCGGTGGTTGGTCACTTTTTCGTTTGACACTTTTTAGTTTGTACTCCGTTGGTTGGTCAAAGTCAAACAAAAAAGTGACGAACTGTCACTTTTTACACGACGCTCACGAACACTACAAAAACATACGTTTGGTAGTGTGTGTGAACTCCGTGTAAAAGGGGTGTCAAAAAAAAAGTGATCCCGTTCGTTTGACAACAGTTGGTGTCAAACCATCGGAGTTTGAGTGTATTTCATCACACTATTTTGTCCGACATCTTGGATTTAAAAATTCTATATCACTTTAGAGTAGTTTACGAGTCATACTTAAGCTCAACAATCAAAAATAAGACAACGAAAAAAAAAACAATTCTGAAGTGAAGTTGTCCCACGTTATGAGCTGAATGTGAAATTATTTTTTTTTTCATTTCAAAGGCAATTTTGCATTTCGAATACGAGCAGCTTTTATGTTTTTGACATTTGTATTAGCAATTTGCGTTTGTGTGTGTGTGTTTATTAGTGATTAGTGAAATGCTGATGGATATTAGATGGTCCAAATCATCGGCTGTTGGCTGCCAAGATATCAAAAATATAAAGCTGAATTAAATAAAAGGAACAACTAGTTTCTTTGTATTCACAGTAATGCATTCAGCTTACACGCTACACGGAGAAAAAAGAATTCCCAAAAGCGTGAACAAGCGTTCATGAAAATGGGAACCACGAACAAAGTGTTCACATTCTTTTTTCTCCGTGTAGCCACCGCGCCACGAGGCCCTCCTGCTGTGTCACCTACGCCTAAATGACAACAATGATAAATGTTCAAAACATAAAAATGTCTAGTTATAACAAAAAACTTCAATTTCAAAATGTCGATAATATGGGCTTGCAGTGCACAAAATTGCTTTTGACCAAAAGAAGTATAGGTATTGCAGGCTGTTGCAAAAAGATATCGGTGTTATAAAAATAACTTTTTTTCAATATAAATTTTGCAAAAGCTATGATAAAAAAATGATACCATGAAACCAGGATCTTTATTACACATTTTTTAAATGCTACAATTGCAATGCCAATTTTATCAAAAATCAAATCAAATTATTCGCTCTACAGCTTTGCCTTGGCGTTCTCGATTGCGAGATTCCTACTCGAAACTAGGTGTCCGAAGGCTTGATTGTTGAGGCAACTGCAAACCTCTTTGTACACCTTAGCTTCCATCCACCCCGGGATTCGAACTGACGACCTTTGGATTGTTAGTCCAACTGCCTACCAGCGACTCCACCGAGGCAGGACCCAGGGAGACGACTCCTACACCTGGACTGAGCTAAAGACCTAACCTTTTTTTTTTTTAGGTTAGTCCGGGGCCAACATTTACTTCCCGTCCGACGGAAGGCGTGATCAGACAAATCTCGTCTCGAAAAATGCCACCGGGACCGTCTGGGATCGAACCCAGGCCGACTGGGTGAGAGGCAATCACGCTTACCCCTACACCACGGTCCCGACAATGCCAATTTTATACTTTTATATTTATTCAAACGAAACTATTGGCACTACGCCCTCCCTCTAACGTGGGATTTCTGCTCCAGCGCCTCTGACGAGACAGGAGAAACCGGGACCGACGTTTTACTTCACCATCCGATAGAAGCTCAGTGGATAAGGCGGGAATCGAACCCACGTCTCATAGCATCATCGGGATCGGCAGCCGAAGCCGCTACCCCTGCGCCACGAGAACCCACGAATATTTATTCAGTATAACGCAAATACGAGTACCTATTCCGAGATTTTTTTATGTTTCTTGGACCTCGAATTTCAATGCCAGTCTTGTGACCCACTCAAGGAAAACTCGCTATAAATATTTTAGGCTAGGTCCAAAACAGGTTAACTAACGTTTAGCACCCTTGAACATGAATAGCGAAAAAGATTGTCAAAGAATAAAATCGTTTATTTTTGTTAAACTAAATTTATGTATTTTAATCCTAACTTTTTGTGCATTATTAAAGTAGGTGTTTGGCGGCTATCATTTGACATTTACCATCAGACGCAAGTTATGGTGCAAATTTAGTCACCATCAGAAACCCACTGGAGTTGTGCAATAAAATAACCACACGGAAAATGCTTATATGCAAATTGTCGCGAAGCATGCATGTCCGCCCTTCCCGTTAAACGCTCTGCCATGTCAGTTTTGAAGGGCAATTCTAATTCGGTTGAAAATTTGTGGCCAGGTGCAAATGGCTTTCCATTGACGTCATGCCAAGCGATTGGAGATGAATGTTCGCCAGCCGGCACAGTTGTTCCTGACCACGTGGTCTCCGTTCTCACTTTGGGGGTGGAGGGCGTTTTTTCCCAAGATGTTGAACTCTCGGCACGGTGCGTGATATAATTTTCGTGGTCGTGACTGTGATGGATCTGATAGTGACTACATAGTGACTTCTTTTTTATGTAAACTTTTCTTTTTACATAGCAAAACCAGTGGTCATAGTGAGAAGGGTAAATAAAAACGCTGCTTCGACATTACCGGTCATTGCTCCAGCTAGCTGGATTTGGCCACCCAGGACTTTTTCCATTTACATTTGACGTTTGTTTTCTTTTTGGTTGCTTGCTCCTGATTCTAGTTGTGCGTTTTGTTGGTGGGATAACTACCTCTGCCGCGGCGTTAATAATTAAGAGGCGATTTGGAAGAGTTCAAATTTAGTACGGATCGATTACCGGTTAAATGAGGTAACAAGTCAATAAGGCAGGTGGATGGCATGCAGTGTGGGAGTGTAACATGATTTTTTCAATTGTTCATTTGTACTTCTATTGTTAATTTTTATAAATGTATTTAAGAATGCAATATACCGTCAGTGGGGGTGACTATGGGACAAAAAACGATATACCTCTCGTAATTTCTTAATAACAAAAACAATTTAAATAACATCGAAATTTTTCAACGTAGATTTGTTCTTAGATAGTTTACTAACATTTTCCCAAAATATGGTGGATTTTGATGAACACTACCGTAAATGCCAATAGTTTGAAAATTGACCCTTAGAGGAGGTGACATTGGGTCAAATGAAACATAAATGATGCTCAAATACAACGATATGGTAAAAACAAGTTATCCAACAGTGTTTCTTGTTCGAGGGTATCGTATTAACATGCTACAATGTTTGAAGTGGAGATTTTCAAACATTTGGGTAGTTTTCGAGCAATTCCAACAAAAATATTAGAAAAATGATTTTTCGAGAGGTCATTTTTGGCCAAAACGTACCTCAACTTTAGACATCTGCCAAAATAACAGGATTTGTTCTAGGAACGAGTTCTCACCACCCAGACCCAATGTCACTCCCACTGACGGTATCCCTTTTTTGTTCACTATTGCTAGATCGGAAATTTCCGAAAATTTACTAATTTTGAGCCTGCCGATTCTCCGAAATATTGACGATGACTTAATATAAGATCAATCAGAGACATTGGATGATTATTCCATCTAAAGCAAACAAAGTTTATTTTTTTGTGAGCTCGATGGTAAGTGGGTAATTGATTTTCAACAACTTTGGGCTCCCCAGAAACACGAGCAAATTGTTTTGTTGTATATTTTTTAGTTTTAGTCAACTTCGCAAAACTTTCTAGAACAAAGCTAATTTTTTACCCACATGCTGACGAGATACAGGATCAAGTGTCCTCAATCTTCCACTATTGCACATTTTGCATGTAATTCTTGGATTGTATGCAAGAGTGACGAACCGCCCTCATTCACCATACAAATTTTAAAGAAAAAACTAACTTAATCCACCTATGTGGTTGGTGCCTTCCTCACTCTTTACAAACAGTGGGTGACATGATGGGACACATACATTTGAACTCAAATCTCATCTATTTTTTTAGATCCGGAATAAAAAAGTACACCAATATCACTGAAGTGGTCATAACTCAAGACAGGGTTGCCAGATTATCAATGTTTTGGACTTGTTGAAAAGGTCTTTTGATTACCTAACCAACGATGGGTCGGATGTTAGATCCGGACATTGTTTACATACATTTAAGTGAGATCCGGATATTTGTGAAAACACATTTTTATGCATAACTTTTGAACTATGGGAGCTATACCCTTTCTCAGCATATTTCTATTATCAGCCTATCAGCACTTTGATCATGAATTACAGCTTAAATAAAGTGTTTTTGACTGTTCCAAAGTAATAAATAGCTCAAATAAAAGTGAGCAAGCAACTCTTCATTGTTGATACATCTGAAAATGTTGATTTAATAGCGGAAAACGGCAAAAGGGATGAGAATTGGTCGAACGGCTTAGTGTGATTCAAATGGGTATATTTCTCCTAGTTATCGAAACTTCAAACAATTCAATAGAGACGTATCAGTTGCAAAGTAACCGCCGACCTTACAAGTCGCATTCTCAACGCCAGTCCGCAGTTTGTGTGCGCGTCGCCGCTTTTTTTAAAATGTGCACCGTAGACAAAAACAGTCTGGTTCTGGATTTTTGTCAACTCCAAAACCAACCAAGCCCAAAGCTTGTAAAAAAACTTCTCGCAGACCTTCAAGTAAACCAAGAAAACTTGCGAACATTGTAATTATGCAATAGAAGATGAATAGCCGTGCTGCAGTTCACCGACTCAGCAATGGCCTCGTCCATCATCGACAAACCTCTGGTATATCAGGGTTGCAAAATCCCGATTTACCTGGACAACAACGCTATGGAAGTTCGTGTGCTTGACCTACCTCTAGGCACGGGTATGAATCTTCAAGCAATTTCAATATGGCGACTTGTAGCAGAAGGAAGTGAGGCATTTTCACTATTTCTCACTGTTCTGTGTTCTGCGTGCACGTCCGCAAACATCGACCACACACATACTAACACAAAGCGCCACCAAGAGGCAAAAGGTGATTACGAATATTTTTGGCACTTTCGTTAAAAATATGCGGTTTTGCAAAAACAAATAACAAAACCAACATTTAAGTGTAGTTCAACTGTCAAACTTGTAATTCGTTGCTGATTTGTTCGAAAATTTGTTAAAATAATAAGTTTTTTTGCAGCACCCCTTTTGGACGGACATTTCTGTTGTCACCTTCTGGTTCCTTGGATTGGCCATGGATAATTTCACAGTGTAATAAACAGGGCAGCTACCACCACGTGGCGCCACTGTTTCGAATGAGAAAATGATACAGGTTTTTCAGACGAGTTTCAATCCCCGCTCTAGGCATAAACAATGATGACGTAGTCAAAGTGATGAGTAAATACGGCGAAATTTTGACCATCACCAACGACCGCTGGATTAACTTCTTCCCAGGGATCCCAAATGGAGTTCGGAACCTGCGGATGTTGCTGAAACAGCCAACGCCGAAATCAATCACTGTAAACAATGCTACTGCAGCAGTGACAATTATAGGCAAAAAATCGCTTTGCAAACTCAAAGCAAAGAACAAAAAATGTGCGGATTCGTGTAAAAAGGTGAACCAAAAAAGCAGTACACTACCGATTGAACCTGAGCCAAGCAGCAGCAGCAGTTAAAGCAAAAACAGTGATCCTGACCTATATGCAATGCAAACAAGTGAAATTGACGAAGAAGACAACGATGGATTCGAGACCGTGCTTTCTAAGCACACTCGCAAAATCCGGAAGCGCTTACAGGCATATTTGGACGCGGATGACGAATTAACAACAAAACGAAGAGAGATGGCTGCAGATGAAACAGATGAAGAAGATGAAGATGTCATAAAAGCAAAATATTATAAGAAAAAGTGTTGTGAGATAACTTCTAAATCCCTGGAAGAAGATGACGAAGATAAATTTGAAGAACTTGACAATTCATTCTCTAAATATCCCGCTGAATATTTGAAACATAGACAGAAATCATTAGAAAAAAGGCATGGCAACAATTATTGAAATATAGCCCGACAAGTGATTTTGAACTCTGTAATCTTTCCTTTTTCACTATCCACCTTGAAGAGATCATCACAAGAAGAGATGGTGCTGGTTAGTAACCACAAAAAGGTGCAGCAGGCCCAGATACACGTTGGGGAACACGTAGTGCACTCGAAGAGAGCGCTCAAGTACCTCGGGGTGATGGTGGATGACCGGCTGAACTTCAACAGCCACGTCGATTACGCCTGCGAGAAGGCGGCTAAGGCGATCATGGCACTGTCGAGGATTATGCCGAACAACGCTGGACCCAGGAGCAGTAGGCGCCGCCTCTTGGCAATTGTCGCGACGTCCATACTTAGGTACTGTAACCTTTTGGGTTACACAGCGCCAAGAAGTCGAAGTGTAGAAGGAGATAACTTGGAATAAATTGCCCGCCTTCCCTCGTACACTGTAGATCGGGTCTGGGACCGGCTCTGCCTGTTCTCGAAACGGTCGAAAAAAGAATTGGAAAACTATTGTTTCAAACAATTTGATGACGTGGACCAATCATTAGTGGCCACGATCGATTTTTCGCGTTTCCCCCATCCATCGCCATCCGCGATCACGCGAGCCATTTGGGGCTCGTTGCAAGACCGTGAGCGAGATCGATCTCATTAGTTCTCGAACCGTTTAGAGAATCGAACGTGCCTTCCAAACCCCGTACACTCGAAGATCGTCCAACACTTGTGATATTTGAGTGGTAATTAGAGGCAGTGCAAATTAGTATCAAGGTATCAAGTGAGTACGTTAGGCGAGAATAATCGATAAAAATTGTAACGGTGATAATTTGTCCCGCTAGCTCAAACACCGCGAATCGATCGCATTTGATCTTGATTACCTAAGCCTCAGCAATCAGTGCAGGGAAACTAGCAAAAAGGTAAAGTGCGTTTAAAGTACCTAAGGGTAAAGTGCTCATGGTTGTCGTGTCTCGCCCGAAGAACCTTCTGGCGAAGGTTTTTTTTTGCTTGGTTCATCTCGTCCACAGCTTTGGAGGACGCCTCGGTATCGGCGCCCACTCGCACGTGTGGGACTGTGGGCCTCACGCTACACCTGCGCCCTGCCAACCGAATCGCGCTTGTTCGACGCCGTGTCGCCCGCCTCCTGGCCGCTGTAGAGCGGAAATTGTGTTCCTGTGAATCCAGCCGGCGACTCCGTAAGCCACGTCGATCGTCGATCGGCGACGCCGCCCGTTCGGAACCTGGACAGAACGCATCGCGCCATTTGCCATCCTTGGACCACGTTTATCAACAAACACGTGGGAAGCCCACGTGGTAAGCAACCCGTCCAACACTGTCGGGCCGCTGTTAGCGTACCGTGCGGCACAGCCAAGAACCTCTCCACGTGCCCCGGAAGCACGACTTGAACCACCACACGTGGTGGCGCTACGTACTTGCATCGAACCTCGCACCACCGAACTCGCACCGCACTGAACACGTGGATCTGTCCGTAGGAGACGACCCGCCAAAAGTCTCCGAGTCATTTGGACGCAGCCGCAGGGGAAACCCGGTCCCCGTTGACCGGTCGCCTGGCCTACAACATC
Organism: Culex quinquefasciatus; assembly: GCF_015732765.1. Taxonomy (NCBI): domain Eukaryota; kingdom Metazoa; phylum Arthropoda; class Insecta; order Diptera; family Culicidae; genus Culex; species Culex quinquefasciatus. Next base: position 108,888,477 of record NC_051863.1, on the reverse strand, counting down.
GGAAGTGGACGCTACCGTAGGGGCGCACTAACCGTGGTATGCCAGTGGGTCCTCCGTAGGGGCCAGCAACAACCCTGAGCAAGTGGAGCCCACCGGCGGCTGTTTGAACGACCACGTCGGGGATTGTCTGACCGTTGTGAACATCTCACACTGGCCTGGGATCGATCCATCGATCTGCCGCAACACCGTGAGATTTGAACACCTGGGGAAATTCATCTGTCGGCGGCCATCGAGCTCGCTGAAACGTCGACCTCTCGCCTTCATCCAACGGTAGCAGCACACCCACGCATCGCCTGAGGGGCGGTGTCCTAAGATCTACAAGCTGCTCACCAGCGGCGACCAGACTGCTGCAGCCGAGATCGTCGATTCCAGCCTGCAGAAGGACGACCGACAACCACCGAGCAGAAATAAGGTCAGATAGCTAAGCATGCATGCACATTAGATCTCCCCACACCCACAATTGTAACATTGGCCACAATAAACCCCACCGAGATCATGTTTATCCCCAAAGCGCGCGTTTGATTTCTTTTTGCGCTAGAAAATTGATTGGGTTTCGATTCTTTCTTTTTGGTCTTGTTTGCTTGGGCCTTTTGCCATTTTAGTTTTGGGTTGTTAACGAATTTACCTGCCCTGAGAGTTGATCTAGTCGGGAAGTAACAGACCTCTCGCAGTACAGTTCCGTTACTGTACTGGCGCGTAAGCGGGAGTGTTTCGAGGAAGGTAAAGTAATCCTGGGTTTTGGATTGTGCAGAACTCGAGTTTGGGAACAGGGTTTGCCAAGTTCTTCTTGGTTGTCTCACTCTCACCTCGACTTGGCTGACGCGCACCCACACCACCCCCATAACTGTTGCAGTACGGCGGACCGGTATGGTGGACGGCGCTGGGGACGAAGCGAAATCGAGCGCTGCTCGACAGAACGCAGAGCCTGATGGCCATGCGGGTTGCAAGCGCGTACAGGACCATCTCGTCGGAAGCAGTTGGCGTCATAGCCGGAATGATCCCCATCGGCATCACACTGGAGGAGGACACCGTGCGCTACACCCGAAGAGGCACTAGAGGTATCCGGGAAGCCACGAGAGCCGAATCGCTGGCAAGGTGACAACGTGAGTGGGACACCACGGAGAAAGGCAGATGGACGCATCGGCTTATCCCGTCCATATCCACGTGGGTGAGCAGAAGGCACGGAGAGGTCACCTTCCACCTCACACAGTTCCTGTCGGGCCAGGGCTGCTGCAGGAAGTACCTGCACAGGTTCGGGCATTCAGAGTCTCCTCTCTGTCCGGATTGCGACGAGTACGAGGAAACACCGGAGCACGTGGTTTTCGCCTGCCCTGCTTCGAGGTAGCGCGAAGCGAAATGCTGGCCATTATCGGAGCAGACAAACAAACACAAAAAAACACACACACACACACACACACACACACACACACACACACACACACACACACACACACACACACACACACACACACACACACACACACACACACACACACACACACACACACACACACACACACACACACACACACACACACACACACACACACACACACACACACACACACACACACACACACTTGTTCAGTTTTCGATTCTGAGTCGATAGGTATTGACCGCGTTCGGGGAAATGGCATTCAGGGAAATGGCATTCAGGGAAATGACTATTCAGGGATATGACTAATCGGGTAAGTGGCATTCGCGATTGTGGCCCATTCGGGAAAATGGCATTCGGGGATGTGGACGATTAGGAGATATGGGAAATTCGGGTAAATGGAATTCGGGGAAATGACTATTAGGGGAAGTGTCTTTTCGGGGAAGTGGCATTCGGGGAAATGTCCCTTCGGTAATATGGGTTTCGGGGAAATGTCATAGATTCGATAGGTATACATGAAGGTGGGTCTACGACGTTTCTGAAAGAAGTTCATTTTCCGAGCAGGATTATAGCCTTACCTCAGGTGAGGAAGGCAAAAAAGACCGATTCCGTAGAGAATTGCTCAAAGTTAATAAAATATATATTCAAAAATCAACACTCAGATCAGAGAAAATCTTTTAATTCCACTCACCCGTTCCGCATCAGCTTCCGGTTGTTACAGATGGCCCGCGGTGCACTGATCCACGTGTACACTCCCCGCTGCTGGGGCATCACCGCTCCCTGGCTCCCCGGTCCCGGACAGTGATGGTGGGGATGGTCCGGAAAGTTTGGCTCCAGCAGTTGGCTCATGTCGTGGCTGTGGGCTCCCTTGCCCAGGTTCGGCGGGGTACACTTTTTTGGGGCCGCTACCGGCGCAGGGCAGGTTGGCATGTTTCAGAGTCGTTTTCAACACCACAACCCACACCAACACCACGCTTCAATAGATTCACTTTGGCGCGTTTTTCTTTCGCTAATGCTACTGCTTCTGTTTAGGAAAATGCATTGCTGGTGACGCTACTTTGGAAAGCAATGCTGTTTTGTTTAGTTTTCCTTCGTTTTCTCGGTGGTAGAGACCGTGAAATGCACCACCAAACTTTGCCCTTGCGTGGTGCAATTGGCATAAAACTAGACACCAACCACTCTTAACCCTCTACCGTTCTCGAGTTTGACTAATTTTCATTTTTAAACGAAAAAGCCCAGGGCGACTTTTAAAATGTTTTTCAAGTGCCCACCAAATTCACAGCTCACAATTTTTAGCTATTGGAAGTGTACAAGCATTTTTTTTTGTTGTCTATTCAAAATTGTATCCATATTAAGCTGATGAAATCTGTTCTATAAAATTTAAGATAAAATTCACGAGTTAAAAGTTGTAAAAATAATTGCAATTTTTTATATCAATTTCACGCAGTTTAAGGTACTAATCAAACGACTAAAGCTCACTTCATTCACTTAAGTTGTTGAGGGTTAAACAGGGAGAACAAATAAAACTCAGACACAACAAAAAGTGGTGCTGCCCCCATCCCGTTTGCGTTGGTCGTAAATAATTGTTGCACTTGAAAAATGAATTTTCCCCCACGTTCCGCGACCGGTTGTCTATTGGCCACGGTGGGGACACGGCCGACGACGCCGTATGTGTTAGATTCTTTCCTGGAGACACCTTTCATGGGCCAACTTGTTTGCGTGCAAATTTCAGCATTTTTCCACAAACTTGATGGAACACGGAAGTAGACAATTTTTTTTTCGCGACTTTATAATTAATTTGTTTGTCTCGCAATTTGTGCTACGATATTTCTAGCATTCCATTCACAAAACTTTTACATGCGCACTAACGGTTTTCAAATTTTACTCCATCGAAACCAAAAAGCGATTTTTTTGTTTTAATTTTTAGAAGATTTAACCTACAAACTTTGTATTGCAAACTGTCAGTTACCAATTCACTACTCAAACACCATCAATATCTAACATTTTCACAGAAAAAGACCTGATTTGAGCCAATTTTCAAACAAATTCAAGATAAACAACTCGCAGGGCAAGACGCGCGAACCGACTTTTCACGGGGGTTTGTTGGTAAACTGTTTATCAGTGGCTGTATCGTACACCATGGAAACGTGGAAAGTGGGTGGAGGGTGGTCGCTTCAAGTCATGGCAGGCTGAGGTGTTCCCCACACCTAAGTTTTGTTGCGAATGTGTGAAAAATAGTTTGTAGATTTTCCTTCTTGGTTTCCTTTTTTTTCCTCAGAACTTTATTTAGGTACTTTCTAGCTTCTTCAACAGCTTCTTGAAGATTGAGGTAATGGGGGTTATTGATCAATTGAGTGATTGGTAAATATTATGAAAATGTGTGTAACTAAATCCGATTAAGTGTGAGTTGAGCAAATTCCAAACAACTTTTTGAAACAAAGAATATTTCAAGCAAAAATAATCTAATGGGCCAATGTGGATTTGTTAAAAAACAGTGCTTCTCTTTCACGTCAGTGATTGTTTACATTGAGAATTAGCAGGACGGACTCTTTGTTTAGAAATCCACATTGGCCCATTTACAATTTTTTGTTTAACACTGGAACGCCCAACGCATGTCCAACTTACACGGACGCCCAAGCCTCCCAAAAAAGGTGGAACGGTAACTTCAACTCGCTGGTTCTCGGGCATTACCAGTTGGGACGATTCTTGTTTCCAGTGATTTGTAAGAATGTCTAAATGATCCTAAAATATTGCAGAACTTGGTTTGAACAAATCTGTAATTTCTGCGACCGAAAACATCGTTCCACCTTTTTTTAAAATGATTGCCTCCGCGGAATTATCGGCGATTTTTTTTACACGTGAAAAAAAAAGTTGGAACGATGTTTTTGATCGCATAAATTACAGATTTGATCAAATTAAGTCCTGCAATGTTCTAGAATCATCATAGATCTAGTGTTTTTTCTTGGTTTTTTCTCAAAATTTATTTTCCCTAAAAGAGCAGCTAGCAAAATCTAAGCGTAGAAATATGTTCTCTCCCTGCAAAGGCTTATGAATAGATCTCAGTTGAAAGGTTCTCCAAATCTTTGATGTGCAAATGTAACATCCTGGAACAGAACTGCTAAATTCTAATAAAAACACAAATTGAAATTGAATTCTAGAATCATCTAGACATCCTAACAAATCACTGGAAAGAAGAATCATCTTGATTGGTTGAGTTATGCCCGAGAACCATCGAGTTGAAGTTACCATTCCAACTTTTTTGAAGCCTTGGGCGTTGGAATGTTAAGTTTTTTACACACACGCTGACGAGATACAAGGTAGAGATCAAGTTTCCTCATTTTCCCCTACTTGTAACTTTGAAGTACTGAGTACTTTACAAGGAATTATAAATGCAATTTATAATTTTTAAATGTGGTGGACTTTTTTCGGGTTTAACCATTTCAAAATATTCTTTTTAGATAAAATCTTAGAAACCAAAACAACATATTGCAATCATCCAACAAAGAATAGTTACTTACTCAATTACATTTAAACTGGAACTACAATAAAACTCTGTTATACGCTTTCTTTATATATACTTCCTCATTTTATGCCCCTCGCAAATCCCGGCCAACCCCCGGAATAACGCTCCCCCCAAATAACGCTCATAGCGGCCAAAAAACTGGTTTTCACATTAAAAACAAATTTTAAAATTTTTGAAAGTATTTCTAACAACATTTTTTATTTAAAAAAAAGTTACATAACTCGAAAGCCACATTTCACGCCAAAAACCTAAAATAACGTTTCTCTAACCCAAATATTTAAAACAAGGACCACGAACGTTGGATTTTTTTGGAAAATAAATCGCTATTATTTAAAACCAACGCTCGGAATTTCGAAAAAAAAAACTGTTCATAAAATCGTACTTTGACTGTACCTTCGGTGGTAAGTGTTTTTCTTGCGTACAATATTGCATGCAACATTGCGTGGGTAACCCCTTCCAATCGATCGAAAGATGGCAGCACTCAGCGTCAGCATGGCAAAAGTTCAGCTATTCGCACCCAGGTGGCAGATTAGTAGTTCGCCTACTTTCCAGTAGGGGCGCAGTAGGCGATTGATTACACGCGAGAGAGCGAATGGGAAAGAAGGAAAGCTAGGATTATTTTAGGGCACTAAGCAGAAGATCCTTACTTAATTTTTCGTGTAGCATTAGGCAGTTGACAAGGGGGAGGAAACTTCAAAAATATTAAGAACATTTTGGTAGAATAACGAAGTTTTAATATACTTTTTAATATATTAACGAAATGTCAACCATGAGTTCTCACCAACACTTGAAGCACCTTGATTTTGACAGTGCAAGCGGATTGTTGTTGTTTTCATTTATCAGCTGATTGAAATAGGTTTATATTTCTTCTCGCGGAACTTGTCCGGATCTTTTAGGAATCCGTTGAACAGTCATCGCAAAGAGAAAGTGCACGAGGACATGGCCACAGCAGCAACCGCTTTCGGTAAACTGAGCATCCTGGAACTCCCGCCAAACCAACGTCTGCGAGATTTACCGTAATGGAAGGGGGAGGAAGGCGGCCAGAAAGCATCAGGAATTCGTGGCGAAGAGCAGAGAGACAAACCGGCCATGAAGAGAACGAATTGGCCATGGTAGACGGCTTCAGGCCAGCTCGAGGTTCAAGGCCGATTCTTTATTTTTAAGCTCAATTGAATAATAAAACAATTTTATAATTTTAGACCGTTCAAGGGGCGGGTTGGTAGATGTTTCGTCTAGACTAGATTTTCTGCCGCGATATTTGTGGACCTGATTTGGACCTCAACCTTGACCTCAACACATTATCGTGCTCGTTTGCCTTAGATGTCAGGGCACGTTGACTGGCTTCAACATCCATCTCCAAATTGACCGTGTCTGGTGTAACATCTTCGGTAGGGACTCTTGACACATCAGCTGGCCACGTTTGTTTGGCTAGAGCTAACCGCTGTGCCCGACCAGGCTCAATTGACGGAATTTCCACCGTCAGACAGGCACTTGCATTGGCATGAAAACACTTCAGAAAATGTCATCCTCCTTCTCCTCCAACTACTGTTGCGCTCATGAGGCTGTTCCTTTGGCACTGGCATTATAGCCATTCGAGGTACGGTTGGCAGAAATTCCGTCATGCCGTTCTGGACAGAACCAGCTACAACGGAATCCATCTTCCGGCAATCGCATGTACTCCGGAGATGGCAAAGTTACAGCTTCCAGTTGGCGAGTTTGAACGATATGCGAGTATTTCCTGTTAGATACTTGGAACAGAGTTCAAAGTTGGCCACATCCCATTCTCGGCGTGAAGAGCCTGGGTGGGAATCGGATGGGAACCTGGATTGTGAGACCAGCAAGCGGCAACGGTCGACGGTAAACAAAAACAACAACAAAAATCTGACTTTTCTTTATGTCAGTTATGACATTTCTATTAAAGGTGTATGTATTCAGGGTGGGAAAGTATTAATATAATAGCGAAAGTTAGTATACTTATTCATATAATAAGTAAAGTTCAAAGGAGTTTCTTGCCCCTTGGCAGTTGATTGATTTGTTCAACGAATATCCTGAGATTAAATAAAGATAATTAAGAGTCGATACCGTCATCTGAGGAGAATCGGGTCACATGGGGTAGTAGGAACAGCTATTTCAATGTTGTTGTAGTATATTTTTATATATTTGATTGTTTTCTATTAGAACATACACAGATAAAAAATATATCGATTTCTAATTTTAGAGCTTTTTAGAACTTTCAATCCTGCTTTCGCTATTGAGACAGTAGACCCAATTCACCCTAGTTGGCGGTCATTAAATTTAATATGTTACATTTAAACAATCTTAAAATAGAATGTTAAGATCGTTTACTTACGGAATTTGCACATTTAGATGTAACATTCAATAATATTTTTTTAATTATTGTTCCCGTGCACTATTCACCCCCTCCCCCCATGTCGACAGTTCTGGTAATTTTATGCCCCCCCACCCCCTTTAATTTATCTTTAATATTATAAATAGCGTTAACTTATTTGCAAATATTGACTTGATAATAAACGTTTAGAGTTTGTGAAATAATACCTTAATCATTTTTAAATGATGATTCATAAATAGACTTTAATTCGAGAACAGACAGCAATAAAAACAATTGAATAATTGATGAATGTTCAAAAGTTATTTTTTCTTCTACAGTACTACTTCAAAACATACAATCCGCAATGGATTGAAAAGTAAATGAGAATTGATCACAAAACAACTACAAAAATTTCTGGAAATATTTCGGTACGAGAATTCCTTTGATTTTTTATCGTGGGATGATAATGAATATATTACGCTGAAATAAATGTATTTTAAGGACACCCCCTTTTTCGATTCCTTAGGCAAATTTAATCATCTGTGCCAATTTTGAGACAAAAAGGTTAAAGTTTGAACGAAATTTTATAAAATTTTAGGTGACAACCCCGCCTAGGATTTTCCAAATTTCCCCGTTTTTCTTGCCATCCTATAACTTTATAAGAATACACAAGATCAAGAATCGTAAAAAAAGTATTTTTTTTCGTCTCGAGAACTTCTAACCCAAATTTAAGCCAAAGCGGAGTACAGGTAAATTTAGCAAAAAATTGAGCTGCATTGTAAATGTTTTAAAACTTTTGTCACAAAGACGCTCCAACTCCTAAAAAAAACTAAGACACGATTCCAGATCACTTCTCGCAGAAGAGCGCGCGCGCATTTCAACCCAGAGCTCGTTCAATGCGCAATTGGTACAGATTTACTGCTTTCTTCTCAGCTTCTGCCTGCTTGCCTTTGCTGCCTTTAGAATTCAGCGTCGTGTTACGACTAAAAGAAGCATAAAACACATGATATTGTAATTCGGTAGCAAGAAGCAATTGTTGTGCAGTTTGCTGTCGTCATCCGCCACCTTCCCGTCATCTCTTCACCTGGACAACCAGGCAACCACGACCACGTGACTTCTTCTGCTAGACACTATCTACCGGAGAACTCTTTATACTTGTAAGTGAGTTTGGCCGCACGCTGCTGCTGCTCCTCGCTGCTCGTGCTGATCCTGTCGAGTTGGGCTTCGTCGTATACCCTATTTGCGACATTCACGCGACAGTTTATTATTGTTGTTTTGAATTCCACGAGTTGGCAATTCCCGGTGGTCAGCCCTTGTTGTTCTGGAACTGGCAGGCCCCGGGGAGAAATGGTAGCACTTTCGAGCACTGTTTCGTGTATTGTGTTTGAGCTGGTCACGCAGCACCACAACTCAAGAACATACAATATCGACCAGCCAGCAACGAAAAGCAAAACCAGTAGCACATTTATAACAGTCGAATGGCCCCAATGCCAAATATGAATAAACGAGCGGGGGTCAACAGATCATGCTGCTGCGGTGGCTGCTGTGGTACATGGAAAGTTCGTGGGTTGAATCGTCTGAGGGTGAGCCATGATTAGACCATATTCGTGGCGTAAGACCATAAGTTTTTTCGAAGGGATAATCAAAATTGTTGAAATAACGAATCGTCATCAGTCGGTCATAAACCATGTGATTTTTTAAGTTGATTTTTTGAATTAAGCGGAAGTCTCACCATTCCGTTTTGTGTTTATAAATGCAGTAATTTTAAGTCAATCTTTATCATTGCGATCGCGGATTAGGACTGCAGGCTGAATAGAGCACTTCAAAGCCAATTATGTTTAACCAATTTCACCGGAACTGATCCTCAACACCATGATATCCATCCATTGCCGGCCGTTTTCATCTTTACTGTTACTTTTTTTAAAGGGACAAGGGAAATTCTCCAAAGTAGCCCCAAATAAGTTTCGCTTCAAATTTGATGGTTTTGAGGAGTAAAATAGCTAGAGTTGAGCAACTTGAGCAGTTTTCTAAACTAAACTTTAATTTTGTTTAGTTTTCCTTGTTATGATAGTATGTGTAGGGATTATGGGTTGCAGGATTGAATATGTAATAAATTATTAAATGAGTATTTATTATATGATTGTCAATGATTTATAAGACGACAGTATGGAATTTTGTTTATTTCCAAAAAATAAATAAATCGAATGGTTAGATTATATTCCAATCAAACTGTGTACGGAGGATCTGGTGATGTCTTCAGATAAAAGTTCCCTCCCAAACGGTCACTGTAGACTCCCAGCTTGCTCACCGGATTCGACGAACAGCGCCCATCCAAATACAAGCTGTAGCTGCTACACTGTTGCCCAAGGTAGACAATATCCGGATTTAGAGACAGTCGGAACAGCACGTGCGCCTGCGAGTGACTGCAGGTTATCTGGTAGGCAATGTCGGTATCACCGGATTCTCGAGTCACACAATTCGGTTGCGGTACGAAGCCTCCATTTGGCAGGAAGTTGTCGTGACCTTCACCGAAGAAAACTCCCGCGGTTCCCCTCGAGGTGAGAATCATCTGCACGTACTCGGCATCCGTCTTTTCCAAACGAAACGATGAAGGAGCCCCCGTGAACAGTGGTCCAGCCGGATCTAGGCCGAAAATTTGACCGATTTGCCCTCGGAAGTTGTACCCCACTTGGCCAGATATTTGCGCACCGAGACTATGGCCGACAAGTGTAACTTCCGATAGCGGTATTCCGGATGCTTCCAAGAACCGTATAAATTCCGTCATGTAACCGGAGACGATCAGCGTTTTGGAGACGGCTATAACGTAAGGATACGCGGCTAGCTGTTCCCAATTAACGAGACAGACGTTGGTGTCGAAGAAGGTGAGTAAATCCTGGCCGGTGGCTTGTACCCAGGCAACCTGGGCACTCGATAGCCATCCATGGGTGACGAACATTACAGGTAAGGAAGTATCTATCTTTGATGATACATCCGAGTCATTCGGAATAGTTGGTTGCAAATCTCTCGAGTTACTGCAAAGAAGATTACAGTTTAGTGCATGTTTCTACCCTTGAACTACTAACCTGTTTCCACACAAAAAAGTAATCGTTTCATTAGCTGGAGCATCGTCCTCGTAATCCGTGGCAAACAGGTTGGAATCATTGTAGGCCAAAGAGAACACATTATCCAGCAAATGGGGTTTGTAATCCTCCGAGCTGTTGCTGAACAACTGTAAGAGTCTTGAATCAGCCAGATTTAATGAAATCGTACTGGTAAGAACAATTATTACAGGCCACATGGTTTGTTGCCCAAACAAAAGCTAAAATACATTTTATTATTGTACAAGTTGAGCTCCAAAACACTAAACCAGAGAAAGTCTTGTGGTTCAATATTTATACGAATGATACTTGTTGTGTTTACTCTACTAGTCGTTGCATTCTTTTCACTACTAATTAATAGAAATGGTCCCATTACTTCTGAACCAAGCACTGTAAAAATATGCATTGATAGTTTTCAAGGTTGATAAAAACATTGAAAAATGCACCGCGTAAACTCTTTTAGCATTACATTCGATTGTCATACAGTGAGTGCAATGCCGAACGGCGATGGGTAATTAAAGAACAAGTTTGGCTATCATTCGCTAAAGTGATAAGAATTACAGCGAAACTACTGCATTTCGACTGCTCTGTGCTTTCTTGACACACGTGGACGTGTGGCGCTTAAAAAAACAAGTACTTAGTACTTAACATAGTAAAACGGGGTGACTTTGATAGTTTTTTTTTCCGCAAAATGGAATAGTTTAGTATCATACTGACCGTGGTAGAGAAGTGTTCAAGAAGATTTTTTTTATAAAATTTTTAAAAGTTTTAAAATTTTTAGAAAATGTTGATGAAAGTCATTATTTTAAACTTTTCAAAATGTCATAACTAATTTCTCAATGAACATGGTTTTGAATCGGACTACGGAATGCATTTTCGGATTCTTTACACAGAAAAAAAAATAATGTAAATTTGGAAGCTGTAATTTTGCAAGGTTGAATATTACCTCTTTTATGATGTGATTTTACCTCAATTTAGACTGAAAAAGTGACATTACACCAGAAAAGTGGTAAAATTACACATTTCCAGAGGTAAAACTACACCTTTTTTCTGACTTAAAAGATGTACCCCTTCCCAGGTGTAATATTACCATGATTTTTTTCTGTGTAGACAATTTTCCACTAGGAGAAGGTTACATAAGCTTGTAAACAATAATAATCAGTATAAAATGCAATATAAATCAATATATTTTTTTTAAACAAAACTAGTTTAAAAAAAATCAGGCAAAATTCCGACTTTTAAACAATTTTACCTAAAATTTATATGTATTTTGTTTAAAAGCTTATAAACTTAGTTGTTTAAACATAAAAATGGTTTTTTTCTTAAAAACTATATCAGTTACTTTAGTGATGGTACATTTAACGTACATATAAAGTTTGAACATCTAAAATATGATTGTAACAAGAAAAACTATGACTATCAAAGTCACCCCGGAATTTAAACTAAGAGTTTTTAACATAGCTATTTTTCTCAACACTATTGAAAAAACTTTTTCAAAAATAGTGCATGGACTTTGTGTGGCCTATCCTAGTACATGTTTTAAAAATAATAATCTTGAGAAAAGCCTTACCAGTTGGAAAATATTCCAAAAACGAATTGAAATCCTATCAAAGTCACCCCGATTTACGGTACATTAAAATTATTCAATTTACTTCAATTTGATAGATTAGTATTACGATAACGAATAATGAGAAAATATTGTTTTTAAATTAAATTTGGACATTACGGTTCCAAGTGTCATGCAAAAAAAGGCAATGAAAAGTCGGTATGTGAAAACGTTGAAAATTGATCACATCTAAATATCGTTGTGCTGCATTTTTGTCACAAGTCGCTTTTCGACGATTTGAGATAAATGTAAATTCATGCAACAATCGATCATTTAATCCATAATTATTTTTGCTTCTTATTTTTGCGTTTGAAAAATATTGAAGCATAACATACCTATTACTTTTTTTTTCAAATGCGATGATTTTTTTTGTAAGAGTGAGTAAAAAAATGAGATTTTAGATGCCTTGAAATAAAGGTGTTTTCCATACAAAGTACAGTCCAGACTCGATTATCCGATTGCCTCGGAAAAATCACTTCGAATAATCGAATCGCTAGGAAAAATGTTTTCGTTGTCTTACTTTTGGTTGTCGAGCATAAGTATGACAAAATGGCGATGATGAAATATAAAAAATGCATTTTGTGTTTTAAATCGGATTGCAGAACTCTAATTTGATGTTAAAAGCAAGAAAATGAAAAAAACATGATTTTTGTTCTTGATTCGATTTTCCAAAGTCCCATACAAACCTTCGGACCGAGCCATGTAGCCTAGTGGTAACGCTTCCACCTTGTAAGCGGTAGATCGGGGCTCAAATCCTGGCTTGGACCAACACAACTGGTGATCTTTTTCCTTCTGGATTCGATTGCTTATAAAAGGGAAGGTAGTGTCACAAATTGGACCTTATCAAGACACTTTAGGAAGACAGCCTAAGGAATGTTAATATTAAAGAAAAAAAAAAAGACGACGCAAAATTTATATCATTGAACGAAAAATCATGGCATTGATGGAAGTCTTCACGTTAACATGTTAACATTTTTTAAGTTGATTAATAAACTGTTACACAGAAAAAAAATCATGGCAATATTACATCTGGGAAGGGGTACATCTTTTATGCCAGAAAAAAGGTGTAATTTTACCTCTGGAAATGTGTAATTTTACCACTTTCCTGTTGTAATGTCACTTTTTCAGTATAAATTGAGGTAAAATTACATCATAAAAGAGGTAATATTCCACCTTCCAAAATTAAAACTTCCAAATTTACATTATTTTTTTCTGTGTACTGAATCCGCTTTGTAAATGCCAGCCCCGATACTCTTCAAGGGTGTTCCCCTCAGGAACAGGGAAAACTTACTTTACTTACTTACATACAAACCTTCGGATAATCGAAACATCGGACAATCGAGGCTTCGGATCGAGTCTGGACTGTACATGTTTTTTCTTCACCAAAATTAGTCATGTTTTCAATGCAATTTATTCTTCAGCTATTTTTGTTATAGATGTACTTTCTGCATTTTTAATGTTATGTAGCAAGCAAAAGAAAAAAAGTAATACGGCAAATTTTTGGACAAGCAATTTACCAATCTAATTCAGATTCTGAGTTTAAAGTTTGGAAACAAACACATGTTTGTCCCATCTTAACAGTCTTAACATTTATCCAAAAGGACATTTTAGTGATTCGTTCGTACATAGGGACCATTTGGCTACATTAGCGCCATTTAATTTTATTTTTAAATCTAATGAACAAAAAAACAATTCTGTTTGGTTGTTTCGAAACACTACAATAAAAGTAGTAATATGATCTGAAAAACGGAAAAATTACAAAATGTCGTATGGGACACATAAAACATAATTTTCATATATTCTCTATAGATTCTTGCACATTTTTGTAAATTATTCACATTTACACATTTTCTGAAAAAAAGAATAAATTTTGAAAATTATTGCATGGGAAAAAACAATTTAATGTTCTGAGTCTTCTTTTTTTTGAATAATTTAGTTTTGTTACTTTTATTGCTCGTTAGATTTTCTTTGAAAAATCTATGAAAAAGCTTGAATCGAAATAACGCTCTCTCTGTAAACAACACGTTCATCCGGCGAGACTTGAACCGGCGATCAAGTACCAACTTCCAAGAAATCATATCCCACCAAAAGGACACTCGAAGAAAGGAAGAAATACATATTTTATTACCTTTTCCTGCGCTGCTTCTTCGACCAGCGATCTACAGCCACTCAGTCTACCTTTTATATTTTCGGTTACCTCCATGAAGGTATAAATCGTGTGGGTAGGTGTGATTTGTCGGAAAGAGCAACATAACTCTTGTTTATCTAATGATCGTCAGGAAAGAAAGTGGCAAACCATAAACTGTTATATATGTTTCGCTGTTTGTGTTTATGATTGTGTCAGAAGAATAGGATGTATCATTGAGCGAAGGGGTGAATTGAGAAATTGAGATGGGGTTTGATAGATTATTCCAGATCGAGTTAGTTTTTTGGGATTCCGTTGGTCCTTCCTGGGAAATTTGGACTTAGGGTTGGAAAATTAAATCGAAGACGAAATTGTCCCCGGGGTCACACGTGTGAAACATTATTGTCTTGGCGCAAAACAATGTTGGAACTGACATGATTGACGTCTATCATGGAGATGAGCTGTAGAAGTGTTGATATTCCATTAAATTTGAATAGCTCCGAGATAAGCCATAGACCGAGATCGAACAGAAGTCAATTGATACTAATAAAACTTTTAAATAATTCGTCCCGTGGAAAACATAAATATTTAAAGTTGCTGGAGACAAAAGCCGGGGAGCATTAAAACAGTTGCTACTGTTTTTATTCGATTTCTTCACCCGATACATTATGCATAAAGTGATTAACATTTTTTTTGTTGTTGCTCGTTCGGTTCAAAGGTATATGGAGACGAGACTGATGTGAAGCCGAGTCCTGGCGTTGCGTTTTGGCCCTCAGCATCATCGGTATCAAACGCGAGAAGCCCGATTTTTTGTTGTTCTTGTGTTATTTATGAAGCTCAGCGTATTTCGATAAACTGATGCCTCCCAATCAATTAATGCATCTCGCTCTCGTTTACCCCCTCTGAGAAACGCGTCCTGACGTTTTTTTGCCTTTTTTTATCGAAGCGATTGCCCAAAATCGATTCCCGCCTTAAAAAAAATATGCTCATGTCGACGACGGGAGTGATTGACTCGAATCCCAAAACCGCGATCGCGGTGTGGTGCTGCCCTGGGGGCCAAAAGAGGGTGGAGGAGCGATTGTTTTAAATATATTAAACATTAATGCGCGTCATCCGCGGACCGCGGCCAATACGGTCCGAGACCGATGAATGCTTAAACAAATGAATAAATCTTTAAAGAATCGGAATCCAGCGAGTCGGTAAATCACCAGGCTTCGCCATCGCGCCATGAATTAATCTAGTTGTTGAAAATGGACGCAAACGGAAATTGTTTTGTCAGCCAAATGTCAATCAGTTGGGTTGAAAAGTTACGTTCCCGCGGTGTTGAAATCAAACGACAATTCGATTGCTGCAGCTTCCGTTGTCACGTTTAATTGTGCCTTCAAACGTGACCATTTCGCTTGAGAATCGTTTGAAAGTTGTGTCATTGTGTCCTTTTTGGTCTGCTATTTTTAAACGATTTATTATTATCTTTATGAGACAGTATTTTTGTTACTTGCTTGGTTTATTCTAGAGGTCGTATTAAGGTACCCTGATAAAGATGAAAAGTACTTTTTTTGCAATTCCGTCGTGAAACTTTTTACTTTTCCTGTCATTTTGAACGACGAAATGGCCTTCTTTTCTGTACCAAAAATAACAGAATCGAATAGCAACACTTTTCAACATAAATGCTGAAAAGTTCTGCTTTTTAGCACTGAAATGGTTGCTGAAAAGTTGAGCATTTGTTTTGAAAAGTAATACTTTTCAATTTTATTTTAATTTGAACGATTTATTGACAAAAAACATAAAAATATAATTTCATTCAAAGGGTGTTTTCGGAATTGCAAAAAATGTTGAATGGAACTCATTACAAAACTTGATTTTTTCAGCACTCGTTGTATTTATGGGTAATTCTCCGCCAACTCACACAGCAGTTGCCCCGACCCCTCTTCGATTTGCGTGAAACTTTGTCCTAAGGGGTAACTTTTGTCCCTGATCACGAATCCGAGGTCCGTTATTTGATATCTCGTGACGGAGGGGCGGTACGACCCCTTCCATTTTTGAACATGCGAAAAAAGAGGTATTTTTCAATAATTTGCAGCCTGAAACGGTGATGAGATAGAAATTTGGTGTCAAAGGGACTTTTATGTAAAATTAGACGCCCGATTCGATGGCGTACTCAGAATTCCGAAAAAACGTATTTTTCATCAAAAAACACTAAAAAAGTTTTAAAAATTCTCCCATTTTCCGTTACTCGACTGTAAATTTTTTTGGAACATGTCATTTTATGGGAAATTTAATGTACTTTTCGAATCTACATTGACCCAGAAGGGTCATTTTTTCATTTAGAACAAAATGTTTCATTTTAAAATTTTGTGTTTTTTCAAACTTTGCAGGGTTGTTTTTTAGAGTGTAACAATTTTCTACAAAGTTGTAGAACAGACAATTAATTTTTTTTTTGATATATAGACATAAGGAGTTTGCTTATAAACATCACGAGTTATTGCGATTTTACGAAAAAAAGTTTTGAAAAAGTTACTTTTTGCGTTTCTCTTTGTTTCGTCGTCCATGTCTATTGCGGTTGGCCATGAACGGTTATGATCGACGGCGACCAACTTTTTCAAAACTTTTTTTCGTAAAATCGCGATAACTCGTGATGTATATATCAAAATTTTTGTAATTGTCTGTTCTACAACTTTGTAGAACATTGTTACACTCTAAAAAATAACCCTGCAAAGTTAGAAAAAACACGAAATTTTAAAATGAAAAATTTTGTTCTAAATGAAAAAATGGCCCTTCAGGGTCAAGGTAGATTCGAAAAGTACATTAAATTTCCCATAAAATGACATGTTCCAAAACTTTTTACAGTCGAGTAACGGAAAATGGGAGAATTTTTAAAACTTTTCTAGTGTTTTTTTTCGATGAAAAATACGTTTTTTCGGAATTCTGAGTACGCCATCAAATCGGGCGTCTAATTTTACATAAAAGTCCCTTTGACACCAAATTTCTATCTCATCACCGTTTGAGGCTGCAAATTATTGAAAAACACCTCTTTTTTCGCATGCTCAAAAATAGAAGGGGTAGCACCGCCCCTCCGTCACGAGATATCAAAAAACGGACCTCGGATTCGTGATCAGGGACAAAAGTTACCCCTTAGGACAAAGTTTCACGCAAATCGAAGAGGGGTCGGGGCAACTTTTCCCGATTTCGTGTGAGTTGGTAGAGAATTACCCTTATCCAACTCGCTGAACCTCGGTGTACGACTCGTGCTGAAAAAATCCTCTTTTTGCAACTTGTTGCATAGACTACTATTAGCGTTTTCCCTATACATGAGGTCAACTCTTGCCATAAATGAACCATTTAAGACGAAGATAAATTGGGTTAAACGGATATCGAAGTTCGATGAACAAAAAACAATAAAAGTCTTAAAGTTATTCGGATTTTCGTGAACTTTGATGAAATCGTGTTCTTGTTGTTAATTTTGAAGATCATAATGAAGATCCTGGAATGGTTTTACTTTTTCTCATAGCTTTCGCAAATTAAATTCTATTAAAAACCTGAAATAGTGATTATTTGGAAATTTGGTGTCAAAGGGATTTTTGTGTAAAATTGGAAACCATAACCAATTTTTCATTAATAAGATACAAAAATAGTTCTATATTTTTAAATTGTCATTGTTACTTTGAAGAACATTGTTACACTCTAAAAAATAACCCTGCAAATTTAGAATAAACACGAAATTTGATAATGCAAAATAATGATCTACACCCAAAATTCCGAGTCGAGAGAATCGTTACCTCAAAATTTATTGAGAGCTCAGAGCCAAAATCGAGAGAATAATTTTATCAACTCACACCCCCATAACAAATGAGTTCATTCGTTAATTGATACAATAAATCTCCAACAAGTGTCATACATTGACATCTGACCACTCCTTAGCCACCAAGCTGTGGTGGCCGAGGCAGTAAAGTCCTTGGGTTAGTATGTCAAAGGTCTACGGTTCGATTCCCGTAGTCGTCACTTTTGTTTTTTTGTTTTGACGGATGAACTTTTTTTTGCAAATGAACCTCGAGAGGATAATTCTTTCGCCCATCTCGAGATGTGTTCTCTGTGTCCGTAAATGGTACCACTATTCTTTCGTCTCGAGGCCATTATTCTCTCGGACAACCGTTGCCCAGTTTTGGGTGTATATGAAAAAATACCCCTCTCGGTTATTGCAGACTCAAAAAGTACATTAAATATCCAATAAAATGGCATATCTCATTATTTTTCACAGTTGGGTGACAAAAAATGGCAGAATTTTTCAAACTATTTTTGTACTTTTTTCCGATAACAAATACGTTTTTTCAAAGACAAAGTTTCGCGCAAATTGACTCACGCGTTGGCAATTACTGTATTGACCTATATCAACAGGATTTATATCGAGGCTCTTCTGATTTACAAAATTCCACCCACTTCTGAACCAATTTTTCGTCACGTGGAAAACAGAAAGGCCTTTTTTTGGCCGCCCATCGTTTAGTCTAGGAACAAAAAAGGCGCAAAGCACAGCGAAAACTTCAACATCAACACCCAAAACTGGGCAGCGGTTGTCCGAGAGAATAATGGCATCGAGACGAAAGAATAGTGTTCCATTTACGGACACAGAGAACACAGCTCGAGATGGGTGAAAGAATTATCCTCTCGAGGTTCATTTGCAAAAAAAGTTCATCCGTCAAAACAAAAAACCAAAAGTGTCGACTACGGGAATCGAACCGTAGACCTTTGACATACTAACCCATGGTCTTTACTGCCTCGGCCACCACGGCTTGGTGGCTAAGGAGTGGTCAGATGTCGATGTATGACACTTGTTGGAGATTTATTGCATCAATTAACGAATGAACTCATTTGTTATGGTGGTGTGAGTTGATAAAATTATTCTCTCGATTTTGGATCTGAGCCCTCAATAAATTTTGAGGTAACGATTCTCTCGACTCGGAATTTTGTGTGAACTAATCCAAAATTTTTCCAACCAAGTCACTTCAGCAGCAAAAAATGTCACGCTTGAGCTTGAACATATCCTTCTACTTTGTTTATGTTTACAGCAGTCTTTTCAGTTTTTTGGCCGTAAACCGGTAAAGTTAATAAATAGTTTCACAGCGGAATTGCAAAAACAAATTTCTTTACTGAAAATTGTTACAGGTTATTTAATTTCCATTGAATGTCTTATCTTACTTTTTTTACAGGAAATGAGAGTGGTTTTAGAACTAAGTAAAAACATAAGGTCATAAGTTTTTTTATTTGTCGTAAAATATCTCGAATATTTCGATGTAAATAGAAATGCAATCAATTATGATCAGACTCATTAAAAACATTGATTTGAATTATTGCTCACCAAAACACATTATACGAGTAAGAGTAGGAATTCCCTGGAATGCCACAATTTCTGTAAATTTTCACAAAGATTTAAAAAAATTACAATTAATGTAATTCAAATAGTTGAATATTTTAAAAGAAATTTAGTCTTTATTTTAAAATTTTTAAACACTGTACTAAAGCAGAGTGCATTTATACTAGGGTGCCCATAATATGGGACTTTTATTCGAAACCTCGTTCAATAAGCTGAATATTATCCCTTGAACTATTTTAGGACTCTGGGCCAAATATGAGCAAAATCGGTCAACATTTGCCCATTGATACTCGAAGGTGAAGTTTGTATGGGAAAAATTTAAAAATGTCTGCTACTTCCATCCAAAGATTCTCATTGGAAATTTAATGATCTACATCTTTGTAGAACATGCCAATCCTATAAAACTCGATTCTGAAAAGTTATTAAAGATTTTTAAAATGTAATTTTTGGATGAAAAACAGCAACTTCAGGCTCAGCAGGTTAATCTTAACCAATTTTGCTCAAAATTTACACAGATGCTTTAACTAACCCAAATATAAACACATCTCTAACAATATAAAAATTTGCTTTAAAATACCCTTACCCTTACTATTGCATTGACCTGGTAGAGTGCAATCAACAACCTTCGCCTCATTATCTGTATCACGCCTTGCAGCAGCAGCAGTCTCAGCCTTCGGCACAGCCATCCCGAAATTAAGATGTTCCCGGGTGATTTGCGCGCGGGTGTGTAAGAGTGTCCCTTAAGTTGGCCGGGCTGCAAGTACACGCGGATCTGCGGCATTTATCTGATTGCAGCGTGTCGTCGTCGCCCAGGCCGGAGAGTCCAGGATCTTTGCGCGGGGTAAACGTGACACTCAAGCTCATTTCGTGATTTGGCTTAATTCTGGCCCCCTTGGTACAGGACCAAATCACGCCGCCAGCTCGGGATTAAGCCAGGGTTAAGCAGGTTCGCAGTGTGTGTGTGTGTGTAATGACAACACGCGGCTGATTACACGTTGGGCACGGACGGGATTGGACAGTGTGATAACAGTAATTAACACGATTTTGATTTTAATTATGTTGTTCGGAGTGGAGTCGCCGAAGATCGTGCGCTGGGAATTCCACACCGAATTTCTCGATTTTTAGAGCGAATAGGTTTCACTTTCAGCACGTGGTTCGGTCTAGCGTGTTGTGGGCTGCTGAAGTAGTCAGTACATAACCTGTGATTTTGATAAACTTTGTACCGTGTAAGAGTAAATAAAAATAAATTTGCGAAAGATCTCTAATCTGTACATCCACGTTACCGCGGAGTCCTTCTTGGTGCTGAGGAGAAGATCACACCGACGAGGTCTGTCGTGAATCACTTTTTGGCCATCAGAGCTGCAGCATCTGCCAAGCTCAGTCTCCTTCTCGCGTCGCGCTGGAACGCCTCAAGCAAAAGTACGAGAAGGTTGCAATACTTCATTCATCGCTGTGTCCCCTCTGTCGCGCTTCGTCGTCCTCGTCTGTGGTGGCATCGCAGCGGATCCCTCGGAGCAAGAATGTACTCGCGTATGCCAAAACCACTCAACGTACGCGCCGAAGGTCCAGGGAAGATAAATTACAAGCCTCTTCACGTTCAGTTCCACCTCCCCCTCTCTTTTCTCCAGATCTGGTCCGGTTTGGTCTGGCCAGGGTCTGCTTCGAAGATGCTGGCTGACTCCCTGGCCAAGATGCTGACGAAACAGTAGCTCCGGAATTAGCATATCTAGCTCTGTATCTTACCGTTAACATACGGAGCAGCAGCTCATTGTGTCTGAGCGGAGTAGTAGTGGGATGACGGTGAGGTTGGCCCTTTCGGATGATGAGGGGATGATGGCACTCAAATCGGCTCCTCCCTGATGCTGTGCGCTGAGGAGATGTCAACTTTCGCTTGCAACGCGAGATTCTTCGCGTATAATTCTGGAAAGAGAGGGAGAAAGATGGATCACTCCCCCTTGGGTGGGGAAGAGGTGGGCTCTTATCACAGTTTACTGGTTAGAGTGTAGTTCAATATAATGTAATAGTCTGTTATAAGTTTTCAGTAGGAAGAAGAATAACTGAAAAATGCATTCTATGTATTGGATGTAATGGATGGATTTTTTTTTCTAAAATTAAAAATGGAGTGAATCAATAATATTTTTGACTTAGTTTTTTCGATGAAAATAATAGCCATCGTTCGATCCAGCATTCGATGAGGCATAAATTTACAAGATCTGGTTACTCTATTTTTTCTTATTATTTATCCGGGACAGTGGTGTAGGGGTAAGCGTTGTTGCCTCTCACCCAGTCGGCTTGGGTTCGATCCCAGCATTTTTCGAGACGAGATTTGTCTGACCACGCCTTCCGTCGGATGGGCAAGTAAATGTTGGCCTCGGTCTAACCTAGAGGGTTAGGTCGTTAGCTCAGTCCAGGTGTAGGAGTCGTCTCCCTGGGTCTTGCCTCGGTGGAGTATGTGGTAGGCAGTTGGATTAACAATCCAAAGGTCGTCAGTTCGAATACCGGGGTGGATGGAAGCTTAGGTGTAAAAAGAGGTTTGCAATTGCCTCAACAAGCAAGCCTTCGAACACCTAGTTTCGAGTAGGAATCTCGCAATCGAGAACGCCAAGGCAATGCTGTAGAGCGAATAATTTGATTTTTTTGGTTAGTCTATTTCATGTTATGGCCACTGACGTGGTGTTTAGGTACTTTTTGAAAGCCGAATCATTCAGGTTGACTTTTTTTTAAATATATTTTTTTAATTAAAAATTGAGAAGATCTGGTTACCATACACCCAAAATTCAGACTCGAGAGAACCGTTCCCTCAAAATTTATTGAGTGCTTAAAGCCACAATCTCACAGAATCATACTACCAACTCACACCATCATAACAAATGTGTTCATTCGTTAATTGATACAATAAATCTCCGACAAATATCATACATCGACATCTGACCACTCCTTTATCATCAAGCTGTGATGGCCGAGGCAGTTAAGCCATTGGGTTAGTATGTCAAAGGTCTTTGGTTCGATTTCCGTAGTCGACGCTTTTGTTTTTTTACGGATGATTTTTTATTTACAAATGAACCTCGAAAGAATAATTCACTCGCTCATCTAGAGCTATGTTCTCTGTGTCCGTGAGTGGTACCGCTGTTCTGTCGACTCGAGGCCATTATTCTCTCGGACCAGCGGAGCGGTGCCCAATTTTGGGTGTATCTTATGTTATGATTATGTTAGTGAAATTCTTACTTTCTTTAAAGCTAAATCTCAATATTTTTAAACTAATTAAATTCTATCAAAAGATTTGCTAAATGTTAGTTTTTTCGTGATATTCATATCATACTTTATTGGATCAGAAGATGTATTTATTCTGAATTTGTGAATGGAATTCAAGAATCCAGACAATTATTTCTAGCCTCATCAATGCCATTGATCATGCCCCTGCATTTGTTCACAAGAATCAAGTAACTGATTGACCGATTCTTATCAAGCATAGGTCGGAAAATCCATAAACATGATGTCCTTCGAATTCTCACTCCATTAAGTAACACACATTTTTAACATTCAGCCATCAATTCGGTAACGTTGAACTACTTTACATTTGTTCATGCATGAAATCAGTACATCAAAACACGCCCGGAGTGATCAGTTTGTCACACACTCGCGATAGGATAGCTGATTGATTACCAAATATGTCAAGAATTTCACGTATTTCATCCTTTTATCAAACTGTGTGGAAATCAAAACGGAGCTTCCTGGAAGGATGCTCGCCCTGAGCGAACCCGCGGACAGTCCCCATCAGATATATCAGAACTTCTCGAGGTGTTCTTTTACTCGTCTGTTCAACCCTTATTCGGGATCTGCTCGAAACGGAAGCTATGCATTATAATGTTTATTTCACCACCTTTGTCAGCGCAAGGAGTTGGAGTGTTAATTTATGTCGTTTATTTCACCGGTCGTAAATTTTTCTGGAAATGTGGTTTGAGGTGACATTTTTTTATATTTTTGAAATGCACTTTTCAGCAGCTTCTTTGGCAGCCACGAGGAGATGAGTTCATAAAATTTATTAACCAAACCGATTAAGATCTTCAGGTGTTGAATGAATGAAGTTTATTTCTTTTGCATAATATGCATATATGAAGCTGAACGTGATAAAAAAGCTGTTTACTATAAAAAAGCGCACGTGCGATGGTATAAAGGGAATAAACTGAATTTTATGGGAAATGACAATATCTTAATCTTTTCTTTTTCTGCTCTGAAGTATCAGAAGAATCTTCAAAAGAACAAAATGAAGAGTAAATGAGTAAATCTAATAAACCGATTTTTTTTTACACGAATTGAACACGAACGGAAAGGTACACCCAAAATTTGGCAGCGATCATTTATTAAGGACACAGAGAACGCAGTTCGAGAATGAAGAGAATTATTCCCTCGTGGTTCATTTGCAAAAAAAAGTTCATCCACCAAAACAAAAACAGAAAAAGTGTCGACAACGGGAATTGTTGACGATAGCAGCAAAGGCGATTTCCGATTTCATAAACTTTATTGGATTAGGTTATGAAATTCCTGTTGAAATATGGTAATTGTTAATTTTAAGGGTTTGTTTACAAAGAGAGGTAAATGTCTTACGTTCAGTGGCTCTTCTAATCGGTTTGCTATCGAACAACAAGTAGGTTTGTAGATGCGCTTCTAGCGGTGGGTTTGGTGCACTAATTAGGAAGGAATTATTAGAACTGCTCGTTAAGTTCAATCTACAGTATGTAAAAAAAGTATTTGCACCCCGTGGACACTATGCACATTTTGTGATGAAACATGTAAACAATGTAATGTTCATAGAAACCTAGTACTACGTTTTGTTCAAAAACTTATGTCGAACATTTTGTTATATAAAGCTCATGAAAATATGATTTCTATAAAAAGTTCTATAACTAATACTATTACAAAAATAAAAAATGGTGAAAAAAAACTTTGTACACCTTTCGAAAAATTAACATAAATAAACTTATTTGTTGACAAATCACCGTAAAACCAGCAACTCCAGATAGATTAAAAATATAATTTGGAATTTTCAATCCAAATTTTACTAACAGTTTACTAACTACTTAGTATAAAATAAAACTTATCTAAACTTAATTTTTCAAACTTTTAATTCAACTAAATGTCAATATATTACCATAGAATTGCTAAATAAACATTTTGGAGTGGGTATAACACCGTGTTGGGGGTCTTTGTTTCGACAGAATAGATTTTTCGTTGGAATTGCGTACCAACCCGGAATTGCGTCGTCGGAAAATCCGTCGGCATCCGAACCGGTCCACGTTTTACAAGTCAGCCTATGTGGCATCGGAAAAGGCATGAAATTTCCGATCTTTTGATACCCAAACATGTAGGTTTTATATAAAACCCAAGCTTTAAAGTACCTAGGTAAAAATGTTGTTACGGTTTCATTTGAGCAACCTGCCAGAAACGTATGGACTTTCGTATTTTTTGTTCTCGTGGATCAAATTTACTTTTTTCTCATAAGTATTTTGAAAGCTAGATTTTGTTTGAAACTTTCGAGACAACCGGTAACATTTTCACAAAATGTTGAAAGGTAGCAGAGGTAAACTTCAAGTCTTGTGAAAAAAATACCAGTTGTCTCGGAAAAAGATAGTTCCAGTTGTTAAATGCTTATCCACCATTTTCAAATGTTACCCCAGAAGAATATGCTTCGTCAAACAATTAAAAAAGACAATAAGTGCTGCATCATTGATAAAGATGTATAAAACATAATTGTGACAACACGTAGTAATAAAGTTCATGCCCTTTCTTGAGATCATTTGAAAGACAAATTTTATTACCTGGTACTATCTCTTTATTACGGCGTCAAACAATTCAAAAACTTTACGTTCGTTGACACCTCGTCCACCTCAAATCAGCTCCCGTTTATTGTGTAACGATCTTTACACACCGTATAAACCCGTCGAAGAGAGGTGATCATTTGAACGAGTGTCCGAGATGAGATAGGAATCGTCATCGTCGTCTTCGTCGTAAAAATGGTATCCTTTCTGCTGCTTGCATGAGATCTTCCTTGTGAGATAAACCGTGAAAACAGGCACATGGTACATGAAGGTTTCTAAGAGCTGCAGCTGAAGAACCCAGCTCGGTTGGGTGTAATAAAAAAAGTTCATTGAGGGCCATAAATGGCAAAGCACCCGAACGGAATCGGTAATATCCCGGGCTTCGGGTTGACCCCCAGGGTCAGTGAACATCGAAACACGATTTGCGAGGTCAGTTTGGCTCCTGGCTTCTGGCCTGGTGGCAGTGAACATCAACGCTCTTCTTCGGCGTTATCTGCATACAATGACTCAAAATAGCTTCTGCAGGCCGGCAGGAATGGTCGAATGTCCAGGGCATCATCGTGGCCCGTGTTGGCAGAACGGGTGTTAAAAGGAATTTGTTCCTGATGCCGATGTGATGTGGCTCCGAAGGCTCTCCAGACTGGTGGTGTGAGCCCGAACGACCATACATATCGGCCCTAAATATGTTCCACTGATGCACCCGTTTTGCGCTAAATTCTTGAGCTGTTTTCCAATCATGTTTCGCGTATCGCCAGAAGCCAGAAAATAATTATCGGTTCCTTGGTGCGCCGCCACGGTCGTGGTCCTTGGCTGGAGAGCGAAACATAAAAAAAAACATCGACTTTTGCCGGCCAGCTTCAGCAGCCGCAGAATTTGGTCTGATCGTTTTAATTAAACTATCGATAAGGGGTCAGGTACGGGTATGATGGTTTCCATTTATTTCAAATTTGTTGCCCGCCTCTCTGGATTCCAAGATGTGAAGGGCGAAGCGGGTAAAAAATGTTCCAGGAGTTATTTATGTAACACAGGCGAAATTCGTCAAATATTCGATTAGTGACGAGCAGCAGTTTAAAAACATAGCTCGCGAATTGAGAGAACTGAACTGAACTCTTGGAGTGAACATAGTATTATTTATCATTTTCTTTGTTTTTTTTTTTTCAAATAAGCCCACGTTTCATAGTTTGTTATAAATACTACACTAAACTGATCAGAAAACCTTCCAACACAACTTTTTTCATAACAGTAACATTCTAACATTTCAATAATTTGCAGTCTAAAATCATTAGATTCCCCCCGATTTTTCTTAATGGTTGAGTAACAAACAAAGGCAATGGTTCAAAAAAATGTTACATAAAAAATTAAAAAAGAAAGTAGATTTTTTTCTCAAAAGTCTCTTTGCCACACAATTTTCAAGTCGTCACCACTCCATGTGCAAATTATTGAAAGAGCATTTTTTTAAATGTAAAATTCCTTTCATTCTAGCAATGCACGTGATACAAAATCGACATAAAAAACGTAAATTTCTGAAAACTCGTAAGTCGTGATAAATACTTGCAAACTGCAAACACATTATGTTTGCCCAACATAATTTTGATTTTTATCTGCCTTACATGTTTGTAGAACATTGGTACACTTTAAAAAGTAACCCAGCAAAATTAAAAAAAAATAATTTTACAAAAAAATGTTGTATGTAAATGAAAAATTACGTCTTTGGGCTATTGGATATTAGAAAAGTACATTTTTCTCATAAAATGACATGTCTTTCGTTTTTAACAGTAGAAAAGGTTATATGCTAACAACCCATGCATAATTATTAATTACAATCGATTTCACAACTGGACATTTTTGAAGCTTATGAACGCTTTACTTTCGTCAAGGTTTGATAGATTTGTGTTTCCTGAACACGCTTCAATCGACTAAACTGAATTTCAGTGAATTTCCTGTAAAGAATAAAGTTGTGAATTTCAGGTACAAATTATATGATTCCAAGCTAAGAAGCCAGGCTCTCCATGGTTTTATTCTGAGAAAGGCTGATTTAATGGAGACGCTTGGTTTCTCAAAATGATTTCATAGCATTTATACCCGAAATTTGCAACTTTATCCTTTTGCTGGAAATTCACTAAAATTCAATTCTGTCGATTGAAGCGTGTTAAAGAGCCCAAATCTATCATACATGTTCATTTATTTAATTTATTTTTCTCTAGCCGAAATGACCAAACGTTAGTGAGTACGGTCGAGATGGAAGTAGTGTTATTGTGAAATATTGAAGTAATACAAAGGCCTGGGTTGAATTTCTGCTGACGGAGCGTAGTTGGTCTCGCTTAGTTATTCGAGTTACTTGTATTGAAGTTCGCGGGACAGATAGTATGTGCTGAAGTCAATCAAAATTGTGGGTAACGAGTTTCGTATTTGGGTAATTGTAAATCTTAATATCAAAGCAAAAAACCATTTTCATACAGTTTTGTCCCACTGTGGTTTTGAGGTGTTTGTTTTATTATATTTAATTTCAAATTTTCTAATCAGCTATAAAATTTCATTGTCAAATTAATAAATAGCTGTAATAACTGTTAAAAGGGGTGTTCTTGAGGTGCTTTGCTTTATTCCGCTCGTATTTTTGCAAACATTCTTTTAAGCTTACAGCTCTTGTATTTTTTCAAATGTGAATGATTAAACTCCAATGAATGAACAATGTTGCCTCAGGATATAAAAAAGAATCTTTTGTTCTGGCTAGCCCCTGGAGCATGCCTTGAAATTAGGCTCGCAAAAGTCCCCGAAATTCGCCTCCGCAACCAAAAATTCGTGACATAAAAATATGCATCAAAATCACAATCACGCTTGATTGACAGTTTCCGCGATCTGCCTGAGTGGCGGTCGAAACAATGGGCCCAACCTAACGGGTTCACCTCTTCTTAACATGTTTATTCGTTATTGAATTTGACAAAACAAAACATTTCGTTCTAAGGCGACTGCAGGATATTCTGGTTTTTTTTCTGTTGCGGTTGTTGTTCCTGCAAGATTTCTTATTTTTTCGTTGCATTTGACGAACACTCTTCCTTTTCTCCTGGTGTTGTTGGACGTTGTGCGAGTCTTCAGCGATAAATTCCATCCAAAATATAACTAACAAAAAAGTCAAGTAGCTGGCAGCGTCGAAGGCTCGAAAAATCCAACCATTGCGCGAAAAGATCCCAGTCAGTCAATAAGAGAGAGAGAGACAAGCCCCAGACCAGAGCCCCTGGCAGGCTGGCTGTCGAACAGACACAGTCTGCTGCAGCGGGCAGGGGGACAAAATTCGAAAAATCGCAGAGATTGATGATCATCATCCTTCTGACGAGACTTTGACGAATTCTGGGCTTCTTCGTGGCAGCAGCAGCAGCAAACAGTCCGTTCCGGGAGGCCACCAGATTTTGATTGTTTTTATTCTTTGCTATTCCTCGTGTGGTGGCTGAATTGCACATTGCATCATGGCCGCGGTGTGCTGTAGGGAGAGTTTTGGTAGGAAAAATCTGCAAAACATGCAAAAGACTTCGGTGGCGGCAAATGACGAACCTGCGCTACTAAAGTCGAGTTTTATATTAACTCATGAAGCACTTCGAATATGAATTGAATAAACCCTATTTTTCATAATCATGGGACCAAACATTGAGCCATAGAGAGATAACATTTTGAATGGGTTAAATCTAGAAATTTCGGAAAAGTTGAAATTTTACGAAATTGGGCATCTCTGCGTATATTGAATCAAATTGATACCTTTTTTGGGGAACTTGTTCTGCAAACTGTTAAAATGTAGTAAGGCGGAGGATTGAAAATATATCGTGGAAACTTTTTGGCTAATAAATAGTTTTCAATTAAAATACTATAAGCTTAGCTTTGCTTATTGAGCAATTTTCTACGAAATCGCTCTTTTTTCTTCATTTTTAATTTTTGTATATTTTAATCCGACTGAAACTTTTTTGGTGAATTCGGTATGCCCAAAGATGCCATTTTTTTTTAGTTTGTCCATATAATTTTCCATACAAATTTGGCAGCTGTCCATACAAAAATGATGTATGAAAATTTTTGGTAAAAGGAGAATGGGCAAATTTGGTCCAAGGATGTACACGAATGGGACCAACTTTTTTCGAAAGATCTCGCCGAAACATGAAAAAAAGTCTTCTGGACCAACTCTCTAAACCCCGGGGATCAAAAGTTACATGCTGTTGAAGTTTTAGCATTTTGGGTTAAAATGAACAAAAAATCGTATTTTGCTATTTCTAAAATCATTCATAAAATCTCTGTTTCATTATGGATTTCGATTTTCTTGACTTCATTCGACGCGTATCAGCAAAAACTATGAGTTCTGATATGTCTTAGCATGATTGAAACATGATTTCTCTTGTTTTTATCCGTTTGAACCGTTTGTGCAAGAGGCATCCCATAGAAACAAGTCGAAACTTCAAGGATTTGAAACCGGGTCCAACCCAGACTGCTTCAGTGAGTACGGAAGTCTTCAGTTCAATGTTGTAACAACTTATTGGGATGGTCTGAGTCATCCGAGAACACCTTGGAGTTAAGACCGGTGAGTTTACCGCCGTAACAAGCAAGATGTCGGCGGTTTTTGACCACGGATCATACCCGCATGGCTTCAGTGAGTATGGTAGACTACTATGCGGATGTGTTGGAGTGTCCTGGGTTCTCCTAGGACTCCCTGGAGTTAAGATCTGTGGGTCTACTACCGTAACAAGCAAAATGTCGACCGGTTTTGACCCCGGAACATACACGCATAGCTTCAAACAGTATGGTAGACTGCTTTGTTAATGTGTTGGGATGTCTTTGGTCATCCTAGGACTCCCTGGAGTTTAGATATTTGGGTCACTGTAACAAGAAAAAGATCGATGATTTTTAACCACGCATCATAACCGCAAAGATTCAGTGATTATGGCAGACTGTATTGCTGTTATGTTGGGATGTTCTGGACCATTCCAGGAGTCCTTGTAACAGCCATAGACCTACAGATCATAACTCCAGGAGTCTTTGGATGACCCAGGACATCCTATCACATTAGCAAAGCAGTCTACCATACTCACTGAAGCTATGCGGGTATGTTCCGGGGTCATAAACCGTCGACCACTGGCTTGTTACGGTAGTAGACCCTCAGATCTTAACTCCAGGAGTCCTAGGAGAACCCAGGACACTCCAACACATCAGCATAGTAGTCTACCATATTCACTGAAGCCATGCGGGTATGGTCCGTGGTCAAAACCGCCGACATCTTGCTTGTTACGGCGGTAGACTCACCGGTCTTAACTCCAAGGAGTTCTCGGATGACTCAGACCATCCCAATAAGTTGTTACAACATTGCACTGAAGCCTTCCATACTCACTGAAGCAGTCTGGGTTGGACCCGGTTTCAAAATCTTCAAGTTTCGACTTGTTTCTATGGGATGCCTTTTGAACAAACGGTTCAAACTGATAAAAACAAGAGAAATCATGTTTCAATCATGCTAAGACATATCAGAACTCATAGTTTTTGCTGATACGCGTCGAATGAAGTCAAGAAAATCGAAATCCATAATGAAACAGAGATTTTATGAATGATTTTAGAAATAGCAAAAATACGATTTTTTGTACATTTTAACCCAAAATGCTCAAGCTTCAACAACTTGTAACTTTTGAACCCCGGGGTTTAGAGAGTTGGTCCAGAAGACTTTTTTTCATGTCTCGGCGAGATCATTCGAAAAAAGTTGGTCCCGTTCGTGTACATCCTTGGACCAGCTCCCATACAAATTTGCCCATTCTCCTTTTTTTGGTGATTTTCTATTTAACTTTTTATCACTAAAACTTGATTTGCATAAAACACTATTTTTATTTTTTTATATGTTTTAGAGGATATAAATTGCAAACTTTTCAAAAATTTCCAGGTAATGCAAAAAATCTTTGAGCGAGTTATGAATTTTTTAATCAATAATGATTTTTTTTCGAAAAATCGAAATATTGGTCGCAGAAATTTTTCAACTTCATTTTTCGATGTAAAATCAAATTTGCAATCAAAAAGTTATTGAGTGAAATTTTGACAAAGTGCACCGTTTTCATGTTATAGCCTTATTAGGTAACTTTTTTGAAAATAGTCGCAGTTTGTCATTTTTAAAATTAGTGCACATGTTTGCCCACTTTTTAAAAAGTTGCTCTAGACACTTTTAAAAATGTTTTCATTCACCTCGCAAATTGTCGGGGAGGAGCCATTCTTTTATGAAGCCAAATATCAGACTAGCCGATTTTTTTAAAGTTTGTTCTACGAAACACAATCTTGACGGTTTGAATATTGAAATTCCTAAAAGAACAGACGGGGGAGAAAAATATTAATGAAAATTACAAATTTAAATAAGTTGTTCAAGAGAATGTTAACTTTTCAGAATACATTGCAATGTATAAAGTTTGTGCATTGTATAAAGTTTATTATGATTTTTTAAAGGAATTCATTCATTAAAAAAAATTACTTTGTGCAGTATTACTGTGACATTGTAGAAAGCGTGTTGTGATACTTTTAGCTTAAAAAAAGTATTTTACCCAAGTAAGTACTTTTAGCTTAAAAAAAGTATTTTACCCAAGTAACATTTTTTTTCCAGGAGTTCCACAAGAGCTCTTCAAGATAGCTGCAGTATAGCAGTTTGGACCGCGGTAGGATAAAATTCTCTTCTAAACTTCTTCAGGAGTTTGGAAGAGTATTGAAGAGAGTTTTATCCTACCGCGGTCCAAACTGCTATGCTGTAGCTATCTTGAAGAGCTCTTGTAGAACTCCTGGAAAAAATGTTACTATAGTATAGTAATAGTGATTCGTAAAACGGCCTCAATTTCGAACTGTCAAAGTGGAACCAATTTACTGTTCACCAAAAGTAGAGAGTATTGTGATCAATCATTAAAAAATGTTTTTTTTTGCTGGAATGAAGAATTTGTGACTTTTGAGAACCTGGGGTTGAAAGAATTTTTTTATAATTATGAATGGAAGTTTTTTATGGAGTCAAATTACACTCCCGCCGCAGTTCTTTGTCACCCGTAGAAAAAATCTTTTCCAACCGATCGAAACGCTACAATTTTCCAGCAAAATATGTCAAAACTAGACAAAATAAAACACATACTACTGATTATAAAACAGCTCATTTACCAGCAAGAAAAAAGTCATGCTTGTGCTTGAACATCCTCCTACTTTGTAGATGTAAATAAAGTGGGATCATTCGAAAATCACGTTACGCATTCTCTCTATTCATCACCCAGTATCTTATGAAATAGAAATTTTCCATTTTCAAAAAATACAGACTTTTTGTCAAGAGAATACAGACACCGCCTTTGAAGAAAATGAAAACCATCCACACGGCTCTTTCAAGGCGATCAGACCCGGCCATTTGAGGTTGTGGTGAAAACCACATTTATTTGTAGTCGTCTAAATAGATTTAATCATAGCTTTTGAACAACTAAATGAAACTTCACGGTTTTCAATACATGCACCTACCGGAAAATTTATCAAAATCTGTCATAGTGGATTTGCTACAAAAAATGTTACCTTTTATAACAGTTTTTGCAGCAAACTCGTATATCAGTGTTGTCCGTGTGCAAACCAGTCAGCGATCTGCAGTTCTTACCAAAACATATGATAAAAACTAACTTAATCCACCTATGTGGTTGATGCCTTCCTCACTTTTTACCAAAAATGGGTATATGAGTGGTTTCATCATTTTTTTAGATCCAGAAAAAAATAACACAGTGTATAACTTATGTGGTCATAACTCGAGACAGGGTGGCCAGATCTTCAATGTTTTGGACTCATTGGAAAGTCCTTTCAATTACCTAACCAACGATGGGTCGGATGATGGATCCGGACATAGTTTACATACATTTAAGTGAGATCCTGCTTCAAAAAAGTACATAAATATCACTTAAGTGGTCATAACTCGAGACAGGGTTGCCAGAACTTCAATGTTTTGAACTCTTTGGAAAGGCCTTTCAATTACCTAACCAACGATGGGTCGGATGATGGATCCAGACATAGTTTACATAATTTTAAGTGAGATTCGGCTTCAAAAAAATACATAAATATCACTTAAGTGGTCATAACTCGAGACAGGGTTGCCAGATCTTCATAGTTTTGGACTCATTGGAAAGTCCTTTCAATTACCTAACCAACGATGGGTCGGATGATGGATCCGGACATAGTTTACATACATTTAAGTGAGATCCGGCTTCAAAAAAGTACATAAATATCACTTAAGTGGTCATAACTCGAGACAGGGTTGCCAGATCTTCAATGTTTGGACTCATTGGAAAAGCCTTTCAATTACCTTACCAATGATGGGTCGGATGATGGATCCGGACATAGTTTACATACATTTAAGTGAGATCCGGCTTCAAAAAAGTACATAAATATCACTTAAGTGGTCATAACTCGAGACAGGTTTGCCAGATCTTCAATGTCTTGGACTCATTGGAAAGGCCTTTCAATTACCTAATCAACGATGGGTCGGATGATGGATCCGGACATCGTTTACATGCATATAATTGAGATCCGGGTATTTGTGAAAACACATTTTTATGCATAACTTTTGAACTACTTATCGAAACTTCAAACAATTCAATAGCGATGTATGGGACCCTAAACCAAGTCGAATGCAACTGGTTTGATCAGAATCGGTTCAGCCAGTGCTGAGAAAACTCAGTGAGAATTTTGGTCACATACATACATACACACACATACACACACACATACACACACACATACACACACACAGACATTTGTTCAGTTTTCGATTCTGAGTAGATATGTATACATGAAGGTGGGTCTAGGAGCTTTTAATAGAAAGTTCATTTTTAGAGCAGGATTATAGCCTTACCTCAGTAAGGAAGGCAAAATTCGTCTAGCCAAAGTTGAGAAAATCAACTGCATATTTTTGATCAAGATCCTCACACACGCACAGACATTTGTTCAGAATTGAGTCGATAAGTACAAATTCGTTTTGCACTGCATTGCAATAACTGGATTTTTCTAAAATAAATCCAAATCTCAAAGCACCGTCCTCCCCGGGCAGTTCCGATTCTCCGGGATCCAAACCTCGCCAAGGAATTGAAACAATTGAAGATGCTTGATAAAAAATTCCTTTGTTATTCCACGGGGGGACTTCTTATTATTGCGTGTGGCAGGGTGCCTTCAACGTCGTCTTCTCCGTCGTCGTCGTCGTCGTCTGTGGCCAGGTCTAGGGTTGCTCCAGACGGACGGAGCACCCGGCTGGGACCCCCAATCCTTGAGGCGAGAGAATCCACCGGTGGTGTGGGGACGGCTGCTATTTTTTCGCGTAAAGATTCCCTGAAAAGTCGTGATGTCTCGTCAACCCGGTGGAGATTGTCGCGAGATGCGAAAGAAAGTCGTCGCGACAGATTCTGCCACGTTTTTTCGAGACTTTCGTTGAAATCTTCCGCAGACACTTGGAAGTTAATAGATATTCCGCGTAATTGTTGGTATGTGGTGCGTGTGTGAGTGTGTGGAGTTTTAGAAATGTCAATGGTTTAATAACTAAGTGGAAAAACGAGCGAAACGAAACCCTGAATTGTTCCAATTATTTTCAATGAACTCATTCAGTGAGAATGATGATTAACTTTGGCTGGTTGATTTTGGTCCTTCCTTCTGGTTTCCTTTGACTACCTTATTCGAACCTTGTGGAAAGGGGAAAATAGTGACACAAAGCACAGAGGAAGAACATGTCCAAACTCGTCAAAAAGTGCAGCGGAATGCGAAAGTGACATTTTCGGATGGATGTAAATCGAATTCCGAACGTTGATGATGTCTGCTGGAAATTATTTCGTATTGTCTTTTGCTGGTTTGGCTTTTTTCATTCAGGTTTTTTTGTTTGATTGATCAACGAAAAAAAAAGAAAATCAAAATAATGAGGATTTGACGTATCCGTTCCCGATGACCGTTTTGGCGTCCATCGTTTGTTCTGCTACGGAGGACTAAACGCATTTAGAAGAACCGTTATCGCGCGCCCGCAACGGATGCGACCACGTCCGACGATCGATTGATCGAAAAAAAAAGGAAACTCAGGTCCTAACCCGGCCAACCTTTTGACTTTCGCTGCGCCCGGGAGGTCCTCGCAAGTTGATTTCCTTTTACGAACAGCCATCGGAGCGGGCAAAGAGGAAAAAGCGAACATTTCCTTTTTACGAGAGAGGTGTCAACCGGGCATTCTTATGATAATACAGTTTAGGTACTGACTGGAACTCTGCTATCGCGATGCTGGAACCGGAGCCCTAAACGGATGTGTTGGTTATGATTGTTATCGGTTTGGGCAGGGTATGGGACACAATGCCCGGAATGGATGTGACCACGTGCAGGGACTGTGGTTGGAGTCGTATGAGGAGTATCTTCAAATTGTCTACGCTGGAGTGAATAAAGACAAATGTTATAATATTCGGTTTGTTCAAATTTGAAGGTTAACCTTTCATTATAAGGCTAAAATGTACTAAATCCCAAATATGAGCTCGGTTCGACGAAAAGTTTAGCAGCCAAATTTGCACTTTTTGACGTGATGTTCTCACCAAAATCATGTTTTTACCCCTCAAGATGCCTTGTTTGACTTAAACATGAACATTCTAGGTTTTTTTTTTGTCAATCATCCCGCTTTATAAATGCCGGCCCCGATACTCTTCAAGGCTAGATAACACTCCCTTTCAGTGCCTCAACTCCAGCGAACTAATTTACGAAATTTATCATCCTGTCAAACGGTAACAGCAAACAATATAATTTTCCAAACTTTCCTCGAAGCTATTTACCATAAATTTCACAAATGCTCGAGCCAACTTGTCTCGATTTGCGCGGAAATTAATTACTCCAGAAAGAGCCACACTCTCAACCATACGTGGAGGTTCTTGGCTGCGTCGTCTCACCCAGGAAGATCGTTCCCGAGTATCTGCGAGAAGAACAAATTCGCCAAGATTTACCAAGTCCCGAGGCTCGACCTTCGCGGGAGATCGAACCACCGATATCGTGTTTCGTGTGTGTGTATTTGCGCACCCCAACAACTTTTAATTAATAAATGAAGCATATAATTTCTTCAGTGCCACGGGTTATTTGAATATTGTCATTATTTGGCTTTGTTTTATGCCTTCGATTTGGCGGAGATCAATGTTTGCAATATTTCGCTTTTACTGGGTGGCGAAGCGTTTTTATGAATTATTGTTTTGCGTTCGGATTCAATGTGAAAAAGAACGATTAATGTTTATTTGAGGTAACCAACAGGATGGATTTCGATTTTTTTACATTTATCAATTCTTTTAAATTTATTAACATCCACCCCGTGAACCCAGGCTGACTGTGTGAGAGGCAACCACGCTTACCCCTACACTACGGGTCTCGGCATGCGTGTTTGATGTAATTTTGCGAGGTTATTTTTTAAAGTGTAAAAAAAATTATACAACGTTGCAATGCAGACTAATATAAAAATAGGCAGCGTCATCTTGGGTAAATCGGGACACAAGAGGTGAATTGGGACAGCAGTTTTAGCAATGTTGCAGCCTAATATTTTAATAATTTCGGTTACACCAGAATCAGATCAACAAAATGTGTGCATTCATTTCCATATTTGAACCAATTAAGTGCTCTTAAACATGCTGTTCCTATTCAGACTGTAGTCCTGATTTGCCCCAGTTGACGGTACACAAGTATATAAGGTTTCATGAGTTTGGGCGATCTTTTGAAAAAAGTTTGAAAATGTTTGTTTTTGCCAGATCCCATGAATTATGATAAAAATTATGTCCAGATATATTACTAATCACTTCGTTGAATGGATACAGGAAAAACTTTTTCCGATAAGATGTTAAGTTCGAAAATGTTAGAACCCTTTCATAAACTATAAGGTTTTTCAGTTTTATTTATATCTATTTTGAAGCTGTATCTTACAAATTTCAACAAAAGTGATGTCCGAATCCATCATATGACCCTGATAACCATATCTAAAGTTATGATTACAAAAGATTAAATTACTGTGTACAAAATTATGTAAAAGTGAGAATTCCATCTATCTAGATAAATTATACAAAATGATCCGATTTACCTCGGATAAGGGATCAAGGAATAAAATTACCGTCAGAAGATATGATAAGGTTTTGATCGCAAGAATTAGAATATGAGGTGATGCTAGACCAAAGCAGCCCAATAGCGTTGCTCACGGATGTATGAAAAAGACAAAAGTGTTTAATTTCGAGTGCCTCAACTGGAATTATCAAGTACTATGGCCCCAGCAGGAGCTGACCTGAAAATTTGAGATAATTTGGTAAAGGTTTAGTTGTTCCACCATTGACCTAATGTTAGAATAAAATTTCAATAAATTTGATTATTTTTCACTTTTTAACTCTTCTTTGAGACAGTTTTCCTATACCCGATAAAATTTTCGAAAATTACAGATTTCTTTTAGGTTTTGATCCGGAGAACAACTTTGTAGAACATCGCAAAACGCTAGGAATTAATCCCGGAAAGATATAGGTAAAGATAGTATTTTTAGAGCACGTTTTAATTTTTTCACATACTTCAAAAAAAAAATCCTGTATATTTGATTTTCAAAATATCCAAAAACGAAGTTGACTTTATAGCTGTCGGCCACCATTGCTAGTAACAACCACTAGTGTCTTCCTTTTTAACTACAAGGACTTCGCCGCCCTGGGCTCCTAAGTGTTTGAAAGTTACGCATTACAGCATATCATTTTTGTTATAGCTGGCAAACAATCATGTAATAAGTTGGAAATGTAGAAACATCATCAGGATGTAGTATTAACAGTCAGTTTCAAGAAAATGCATGCAAAATATAATATAAAATTGAAATGACTTGTTGTGCTTCGAATCCCGGACACTGATAAAAGCTGATTCGAAATCCGGACACTTTTGCTTCGAATTCCGGACACTCGATTTTACTTATGAATCGCACAAATTTGGACTGAAATGTTAGTGAATGGCATTCTTTTGAGACCTGAAGCTGTTTACATCAAAACAATCGATAGTTTATATAAAAATTTGCTAGAATTTAAGGAAATAAACCATGAATTTCTGCTTTGCCTTCCCGGATCTTCGAACGCCAATGAAATATTTCAAGTGAAATGTTTCACATGTTTGGTAAATTTATAATTTTATTGTATTTAATTGTTTTGGCATTAACTACAGCGTTCAAACAAACTTTAAATGAAAGTTGATGTTGGAATTCATCAAATAACACAGTTTTGACATTCATAATGCGAACTTATATCCAAATAATTGATAAAACAAGTTGAAGTGTCCGGGTTTCGAAGCGTCCGGGAATTCGAATCATGACGGTATGGCACTGAGCGACGGCGCCGAATATTTACACAAAGAATTTTTGAGCGCCCGCCGCGGGATTCGAACCAGTGACCTCAGGGTTGTGAGTCTAGTGCGCAGTCCGATTGATCCACACGGGCGGGACGAGTGTTGATAAGGGATGAAATAATCGCAAAAAAATCATTTTCGCTTGCGAACTTTTTTCACCCGCGAAAGAGAGAGGAGGCAAATCACGCAAAAGAAAATCGCTCCCGAACTTCTCCAAAAAATCAATCCGTGGATGATTTTTTGTGATTTTCCTTGTTAGCATAATTTAAAATTATTTATTCCGCTTTGTTTACACTCATTGCCCAACTACAAAAAGTGACAGTTCATTTGTCGACCTGTGACGATACACATGCAAGTGTAGTAGTAAAAAGATGTTCCGCCGAATAATCAAGATGATGATTTTTTTAGATTCCTTTTACCGATCTTTCGTGCGCGAGAGAGGAGAGCCATGCTCCTTTTGGATTTTTTCTCTTGATGAACGTCCAAAGATTTTCTTTTGATGATGATTATTCCATCGCTGGTGTTGATAAAACATTTGTATCGCGAAAAAAAAAAATACTTTTAGCAGTATCGCAATTTCACAAAAATATTAATCTTTTTAAACGAGCACAAAAAGCCTATTTATGATCATACACGCAGGAAAATTGCAGATTTGATCAGTTGAATAGACTTCTTCTAATTTAGTTTTTTAATTTAGGAGTTTTAGTTCGCATTTTTTGTTCGGGGAGAAAGGAGATCATAAACTTTGAAAGATATTTGCAACGGCCTTATTATATTATTTTTTTGAATGAAAATTACTATTTTTCAGAATCAATTATTGAACTGAAACAATTACAACAGACACCAACAACTGTTAATGATGTAAAAAATAGAAATATATGCAACCTTAGTTTTTACTTCAAGTTGTTTTTTGCCTTCCTCACATTACTGAGGAAAGGGTATAAAATCACTCGAAACATGATCTTCTCAAATAGACCTCCTAGACCCACCTTCATGTATACCTATCGACTCAGAATCAAATTCTGAGCAAATGTCTGTGTGTGTGGTGGGATGTTGATCAAAAAATTGTCACTCGATTATCTCGACATTGGCAGAACCGATTTTGTCCGTTTTGGCGTCATTCGATCCGTCTTGGGGTCCCATAAGTCGCTATTAAAAATTATGCAGTTTAGTGAGTACTTCAAAAGTTATGCTAAAAAACGATTTTAACAAAAGTCCGGAAGATTGTAAAAAGGGTGGTTTTTGTAAGAAAACCCGTCATGCTATACATTTTCAGAAAGGTATTTAAAAGACCTTTCCAACGCGTTTAAAACATTGAAGATCTGAAAACCCTATCATAAGTTATAAGCACTTCAAAGTTATTTATGCACTGTTTGGAAGCCGGATATCAGATATTTTGATGGAAACATTGTCCGGATATCTCATGCGACCTATCGTAGGATGAGTATTCAAAAGACCTTTCTAACGCGTCCAAAACATTGAAGATCTGAAAACCCTATCAAAAGTTATAAGCACTTAAGTGTTATTTACGCACTTTTTGCATTTTGGATAGCACTAGCACCCTTTAAATGTGAGGAAGGCGCCAACCACCTAAGAGTGGATTAAGTAACGTTTTTTTCTAAGAACGCGTAAAGCCGTTGCAAACATTTTATATTTTTCAAAGTTTATGTTTAAGTCCCTTTTCAAACGGTCAGGGATCAGGGATTTTTTCAAAGTCTAAACGACCGAAAACAAATTTAATTGTATTTTCCTGCTTTTAAAATCATATTTAGCTGGGTGCAGAATAGTGGTCCGCAAAGCGGCCTCAATTTAGAACTGTCAAAGTTGTCAAACTGTCATACGGTCGATCCCAGACATGCTAAATATCTATCAAAACTAATTAGATTTTTTGTGAATCCATATTTTGCTGAAAAATACTCGTTTCTACGCTCATTTTTTTTGAAAGTGCGTATCTCCGTAACCAACGCACACAAAGCTTTGAAATTTTGGATTTTTCCAACTTAAGAGTGTTTACTATAAAAAAAACTAACTTAATCCACCTATGTGGTTGGTGCCTTCCTCACTCTTTTCCAACAATGGGTGATATGTGATATGATGGATTTGATTTGACCTTACCAACGATGGGTTGGATGATGCATCCGGACATCGTTTACATACATTTAAGTGAGATCCGGCTACAAAAAAAGTACATAAATATCACTTAAGTGGTCAGAACTCGAGACAGGGTTGCCAGATCATCAATGTTTTGGACTCGTTGGAAAGGTCTTTCGATTACCTAACCAACGATGGGTCGGATGATGAATCCGGACATTGTTTACATACATTTAAATGAGATCCGGCTACAAAAAAGTACATAAATATCACTTAAGTGGTCAGAACTCGAGACAGGGTTGCCAGATCATCAATGTTTTGGACTCGTTGGAAAGATCTTTCGATTACCTAACCAACGATGGGTCGGATGATGGAACCGGACATAGTTTACATACATTTAAATGAGATCCGGCTACAAAAAAGTACATAAATATCACTTAAGTGGTCAGAGCTCGAGACAGGGTTGCCAGATCATCAATGTTTTGGACTCGTTGGAAAGATCTTTCGATTACCTAACCAACGATGGGTCGGATGATGGAACCGGACATAGTTTACATACATTTAAATGAGATCCGGCTACAAAAAAGTACATAAATATCACTTAAGTGGTCAGAACTCGAGACAGGGTTGCCAGATCATCAATGTTTTAGACTCATTGGATAGGACTTTCGATTACCTTACCAACGATGGGTTGGATGATGCATCCGGACATCGTTTACATACATTTAAGTGAGATCCGGCTACAAAAAAAGTACATAAATATCACTTAAGTGGTCAGAACTCGAGATAGGGTTGCCAGATCATCAATGTTGTAGATTCGTTGGAAAGGTCTTTCAATTACCTAACCAACGATGGGTTGGATGATGGATCCGGACATTGTTTACATACATTTAAATGAGATCCGGCTACAAAAAAGTACATAAATATCACTTAAGTGGTCAGAACTCGAGACAGGGTTGCCAGATCATCAATGTTTTAGACTCATTGGATAGGACTTTCGATTACCTTACCAACGATGGGTTGGATGATGCATCCGGACATCGTTTACATACATTTAAGTGAGATCCGGCTACAAAAATAGTACATAAATATCACTTAAGTGGTCAGAACTCGAGACAGGGTTGCCAGATCATCAATGTTTTGGACTCGTTGGAAAGGTCTTTCGATTACCTAACCAACGATGGGTCGGATGATGAATCCGGACATTGTTTACATACATTTAAATGAGATCCGGCTACAAAAAAGTACATAAATATCACTTAAGTGGTCAGAACTCGAGACAGGGTTGCCAGATCATCAATGTTTTGGACTCGTTGGAAAGGTCTTTCGATTATCTAACCAACGATGGGTCGGATGATGGAACCGGACATAGTTTACATACATTTAAATGAGATCCGGCTACAAAAAAGTACATAAATATCACTTAAGTGGTCAGAACTCGAGATAGGGTTGCCAGATGATCAATGTTGTAGATTCGTTGGAAAGGTCTTTTGATTACCTAACCAACGATGGGTTGGATGATGGATCCGGACATTGTTTACATACATTTAAATGAGATCCGGCTACAAAAAAGTACATAAATATCACTTAAGTGGTTATAACTCGAGACAGGGTTGCCAGATCTTTAATGTTGTGGACTCGTTGAAAAGGTCTTTCAATTACCTAAATAACGATGTTTAACATGATGATGTTTGGTTCAGTTTACTGCCATTTATTCATCTCCCGAAAATATGCGAAAACACATTTTTATACATAACTTTTGAACTACTTATCGTAACTTCAAACAATTCAATAGCACCGTATGGGACCCTAAACCAAGTGGTTTGGTCAAAATCGGTTCAGCCAGTGCTGAGAAAACTGAGTGACATTATTGGTCACATACCCACACACATACCCACACACATACCCACACACATACCCACACACATACACACACACATACACACACACATACACACACACATACACACACACATACACACACACATACACACACACACACATACACACACACATACACACAGACATTTGTTCAGTTTTCGATTCTGAGTCGATATGTTTACATCAAGGTGGGTTTTCGAGCTTTAAATAAAAAGTTCAATTTTAGAGCAGGATTATAGCCTTACCTCAGTGAGGAAGGCAAAACTCCAAAAAATATTTTGAGGTGGTGACTTTTTTGAAACCAAAGCCAAAGTCACATAAAACAAGTCAAAAGTTCTTCTTTCCAATGATTTTTGTAGATCAAAAGTTGATTTTTTGCGATTTTTTTATATCGAAGCCCGTCGTTATTCGGGGTTGGGTTGTAGAGTATTGTAGAGTTATTCGGGCCCGGAGAGTAAGTGAAAAGTTAAAATTTCGAATAGATTGATATACAACTTGAATATTTTGGCGTGCCGAATATTATTTAGAAGAAATGTACAAAATCGTCACCAATATTTTTTATCTAACTAAAAGGAGTAAAGCTCAAAGTATAGTACCAACATGAAATGTACCTGGGCCCATTAAACAGGTAACCTTCCTTTAATAAATTCCAAAGTTAGTCCACGTGTGTAACTAATAGTGGAGGCCGCACTTTGAACAAATCTTTTTCACACACACGCTCTTTGATAGCGGAGACGACGTGATTCTTTTTTCGAATCGTCAAGAATCTTTATTTGGCTTGTTCTTGGAAGTTTTTTTTTCTAGTTTTACCCAAACAAGAAAACCACCCGCACAATGGAACCATAAACTTGGGGCTCATTGCGGTGGGCATTTTGGTTTAAGTCTTCAGAGAGGCGCCATTCCCATCGTTTAGGTGGCGAGAATCGAATCATTTTAGTGTTTACGGCTATGAATGCACTAATGAGCTGCTGCCGGCCACCCGGCTGAGTAATGGTTTCGGTACATTCCGGATTACTTTTGATCAGGCCCGATTACGACACCTCGTTTGAAATCGATAAGTATTCATGATCTTTTTTCCCACGATGCGTGGGGACCACACAAATCGGGCAAGAGCTTCAAAACTTGTTAAACTAGTCAGGCTTTCCGAAGAAGATTCATGATGGTTTAAGGGAAAAGTTCTCCCAAGAAGCATTCCCATCTTGTTGTTAACTCCCAGAAGATTTGAAGCCACTGCCCCAAGTACAGATGTACGCAGATCTGACGTTGTTTTTCTACCCTCGAATTCAATAAGTAAAAAGAAACTCAGTCTGGCTCTCAAAAGCTTGTACCAATCAACAGTCGATGAATACCATTTTATTTAAATGTTTGTATGCTGATTTCAATTGACATCGGACGAATATCGGGGCCCCAAAGTGGCGAGCCGTGATTGGTTGGATCTGCGCGAAGAGGAGTTGCCTCCGAAGAAGAGTCTGTCCGTCCGAGCCTAGAACGCGGAGACGCTGGGCCTTGACTTGGCTGGACTGGACAGCGACAACGATGGGAATCCGAAAAGAGAGGCTGGGATTAAAATAAGTACGCGATTTGAATGACAGTTGACATGAGCAAACAATGGCGCTGGTCAGCGGTGGAATTGTGGACGATTACCCCATAGACGGTGATGGCAAGAGGAGGGGGGCTTTTTCAAAATGGCTATCCATTGCAAAAGGAATTGACAATCAATTGAATTTAAATGGGAAGAGAAAAAAGTGTAATGGACGATTCTTGCTGAACCTGGAGTGTCATGTTTTTTACTGGATCAGAATGAATTCAAAAATATTTTTTTCCAAAGGTCGAATGCGCCATGGGTTTCCTTTACTGATAGTACCTTTAAAAAAATATGAAAAATGGTGATTAAGAATGGATTAAATCTGTCCATGCTATATTTTCCACTTTTCGTGTATTTCTCAACATCCAAATATGGGTTTAAACTTTTTAATTCGTCCCATAAGCGTAACAATAATTATGAAATTTTGTTGTGGCTA
The DNA here is from genome assembly GCF_015732765.1 of Culex quinquefasciatus. Taxonomy (NCBI): domain Eukaryota; kingdom Metazoa; phylum Arthropoda; class Insecta; order Diptera; family Culicidae; genus Culex; species Culex quinquefasciatus. Next base: position 108,843,897 of record NC_051863.1, on the reverse strand, counting down.
AAAGTTTAAATTATTAACTGAATAAAATTTAACTGTTATGGAACTCAAGGATCTTTTGTTTCCACATCTTTCAAAAATGTTGCCACAAAACTGAGTGTATGCAATGACATACAAATGTTCAAGGAGGAAACACTTGTACCACTGATTATAAACATTTAAGAAACAACACAACTGGTGATCTTTTCTTTACTGAATGCGATTGCTTGGTCGTCACCCTTGTCACCCTCTTCTTGGTCACAAGAAGAGGGTGACGAGGGGAATTTAGCAATTTTAAAGTTTTATTCTATCAATGCTTCTTTGATTTGCAAATTAAGAAACAAATTCAAAAACAATACTGTAAATTTTGAAAAATTTGTAATTGATGACACGACCACTAAGTTGCTCAAATTTTCCCTTAAAAAACATGCAGTCACAGCCTAACAATTGAAAACCAAGTTTATAAAAATAAGTAAACCTTTTCCTCCAAATTTGGAGGCATGTTATTTTGAGTTTCAAAAAAGGTATCAAAAATCAATGAACATTTAAGTCGTAGTTTCCATCAAACTGGACTTTCTAACTTTAAAATTGCTATTGACAGCAAGTGAGCAACCTCGGTTCACTTTGATCATGTTTGAAGAAAGTGCGATAGATAGCAATATTTAGTAAAAACTTCAAGTTGGTGGAAATTGCGCAGTAAAACTCTGGATTTTTTTTTTAAATATTTGAGATAATTTTCTTTGCAACTGTGAATATTCCTTTACTGCTTATAAACAGTTGAGAATAAAAAAAAAAACAAATTTCAAATGTTGCTCAAGAGTCTTAATTTTCTTAAGGCGAAAATCCAGATCTAGCAAACTTTTGTTTACGTTTAAAAAAAAATAAAACAAACAAATAACAAGTTGATGTTTACCACCACCCACTATGACATAGACAAATTCATTTAACTCAGGAAAAATCATTCAGCGAGAACCAAGAATAGAAAAAAAAAATCAGTGCAGGTTTGAGTCCCACCAAACTACTGAATTGAACAAGCAGATTTGGAAAGCTTTTTCAACAAAAAGAAAGTATTCCACAAAGTAATTCAAATTTCGATATTAAACATACATTGTGAAGAATTACTCGGACTTAATAATTTATGCAAATGTTTAAAATTCGTTATAATTCTTTCAAATTCGTGTCAACAATTCAACTCTCGATTCCCGTAAATTTGAAATTTTGAGAATCGCCGCCCTCTAGTCACAAGCTGGACCTTATCACGACACTTTAGGGAAGGCGACCTATGGAATGTTATCATTAAGCTTAACATTGAGTTAAATATATGCGGCCCGATACTTTTCATGAGTCATGAGAAAATGTTACTTACTTTACTTTTAACTTTTGACTGTAACATAACTGCTACGTTGTGTTACGCATTTTGTGATACACCTAGTTTTTATTTTTTTAAATTAAGCATGAAATTTTATATTTAAATGAAAAAATGCAACTTATAAAACGATTGAAAATCAGTTGTTTTATGACATCATGATCAGGAATATTTTTTGGATTTTTTTTAATCTTCTAGAAAGTTTTTCGGCATGCCCGTTCATGCAGCTTTATCCTACACATCATTTTTGTTGTCACTCAATTTACGTTTAATGTTATCAATCGCGGGTTCGATTCCCGCCTTATCCACTGAGCTTCTATCGGATGGTGAAGTAAAACGTCGGTCCCGGTTTCTCCTGTCTCGTCAGAGGCGCTGGAGCAGAAATCCCACGTTAGAGGAAGGCCATGCCCCGGGGGGCGTAGTGCCAATAGTTTCGTTTTCGTTATCAATAGTTTCAGTGAAGAGGGGTTTGTCTAACGTTGCAATTCAGGGTTAAGTTTTAGAGAAATGTTGGCATTTTTTGCACCAGATTCCTCGAAAAATTTCTCATATTATATAAATAAGCAATGGTTTATAAATTAAAAAAAATGTTTAGGAGAAATTGATCACTGAATCCTTATAAACGAATTTCAATTTAATTGATTTGATTCTACTTTATATGCAAGATTACACTGTCAATGGCTTGCGATGAACTTTTCCCGGTAAGAAATGCGTATGAATAAATTAACCAAGTTGATAAATACACAATGTGATAGAAACAAAGACATGCTGCTTGCATTGTTTTCAATTTTCGGAAATGCTTGCCAAGCATATCAATTTCCTTGTACTACCAACTTAAGATATGATTCGTAATGCTGCACTCCCAAGACCCCAGTCACCGGTGTCTTCTTGCCATATCAGTACAGTCCTTGTGACGGATGCTTCTACAGATCCAGCAGCATCTTAACTCCCTGAATGCGTGTGTGTGTCTCTCAGTCTCTCTCTCTCTCTCGACCTGACTTTATGCACTCTCAGCCAGGAAAAGGATGCACTTCCTTAAGGGTTGTCAGCTGAGGGGAAGTTTTCCTTTTCACATGCTGACTGCACTCGTCTAAGATGGAATACCAAGCCTGGCCGAGGCCTCGGCATAATCCTGTGCCAGGTTTTCCGATTCCGATTAGTTTGCATAAGTTTCGTGTAAGGAGTAAACAATTGAATAGATTATTTCGCAATGGCTCGACTGCTTGGGTTTGACTTGGGTCTTGGGATGCGTCTTGTCTTGTGATGGACCGGAATCATTCTTCCTTGGCTGGTGCAACAACAGCACGACGTGCGTCAGGATTTACAGGCCCTGTCTTGGAAGAGGCCATGCTTGAAGGATTTATGCATGCGATTAGACAGTACAGAGTATTATTTCGACTCAATGGGCATGCAATAATAATGTGAGGTTCTTACTTCCTTTGCCGTTTGCATTATCACAGTCGGTTTGTGTTTGTGCACATGAGTGATAATCGTTAAGGTGATAATGTTGATTATATTTTATTGCTTTGCTTTGCATGAAAACATCAGTCATAAACGGGGTTGAATCTGTATTTCCTTGGAAAAACTATATTCATTGATTAATCTTTTTTGCGTAGTAGTTATTTTACAATCATCAAGTTGATGTAATTTTTCTTTCATTTTGTATGGACCAGGGATGGAATAATCGCGAAAAAAAATCATTCTCGATTGCGAACTTTCTTCAACCAGGAAAAAGAGAACACGCTGAAGAAAATCGCTCCCGAACTTTACGAAGAAATCAATCAGTTTAAGATTATTTGTGAATCTCCACACCCGTAGGAAAAATATATATCGAAATCTGCAACAGTGTATTTGCTGCAGAAAATGTTTATAACAGTTTTTGCAGCAAGCTTATAGATTATTTTTGCTAAACATGTCAGTGATCTGCAGTTCTCAATCTTACATAGTTTAGGGAAGTATTTTTGAGCTTTGATGTCAAAGGAAAGTTTGATCAATACAAAGTTCTACGTTGTTTGATCATACCAATACTAGGGCGGTCCTGAATTTTCTTATTTTTTTCAAAATCTGTCTCTGCACCCTGATGAGATAGGAGCATATTTTATTCGGCAGTGCAAACCATTTTGAACAACTTTGCTGAAGACACCAAATTTCTATCTCTGAATCTGTGCAGCCGGGACCGTGGTGTAGGGGTAAGCGTGATTGCCTCTAACCCAGTCGGCGTGGGTTCGATCCCAGAAGGTCCCGGTGGCAAATTTTGAGACGAGATTTGTCTGATCACGCCTTCCATCGGACGGGAAGTAAATGTTGGCCCCGGACTAACCTAAAAAGGTTAGGTCGTTAGCTCAGTCCAGGTGTAGGAGTCGTCTCTCTGGGTCCTGTCCTGGTGGAGTCGCTGGTAGGCAGTTGGACTCACAATCCAAAGGTCGTCAGTTCGAATCCCGGGGTGGATGGAAACTAAGGTGTAAAAAGAGGTTTACAATTGCCTCAACAATCAAGCCTTTGGACACCTAGTTTCGAGTTTTGGCAATTTTGATGTCTTGAGGGTATATTTTGGGGCCATTTCCAAATAACTGAAATTGCGATTTCATATAAAAATCGAAGTGTCATACATTCTAGTTGGCTTCGTTTAGCTTGAATATGATTTAGCAAACTTCCGGACATCAAAATACTAATATAATACAGCAGAAATTAAACGCTCAATTGAAATAAAAGAGATAGAAATTTTGTGTCTTCAGTTTTTTTTCGATACAATAGCTGAAAGGTTTTACTTTTCAGCACTCAAATGAGTGCTTTAAAGTTGAACTTTTCAACACTTGTATTGAAACGTAATACTTTTCAATATCATTTTAATTTGAACGGTGAATTGACAACATGAACGTTTGACTTTGAATCCCATTCAAAGGGTGTTTTCGGAGCTTAAAAGACAAATTTGTATAGGTCTGTCCATGTCACCTGAGTACGCTTTTGGACTCGACCTTCACCGATTTGGACCAAACTCGGAGGCAGGGCTGTGGAGTCGGAGTCGGAGTCGGAGCCGGAGTCGGTGGAGTCGGGTCTTTTTGGGAAACCTGGAGTCGGAGTCGGAGTCGGTGTCGTAAAAACTCGATTAGCTGGAGTCGGAGTCGGAGCCGGAGTCGGCAAAATTTTATTAGCTGGAGTCGGAGTCGGAGTCGGAGCCGAAAATTTCTGATTAACCGGAGTTGGAGTTGGAGTCGGAGTTATCTTAAATTCAACAAAAGTTATGTTTATTTTTTATTTTTCTTTGTATTTGCTATACTGCCGCTCTAATCGTGTCCGTCCCATATGTAAAAACAGCAAGCCGAAAAAAACGCGTGTCAAAGTTGTCCCGCTCATAAGGCTACGTGTTAAAATTTCACGAAAAAGTGGATTTTCTTCGGCTTTCTAGAACAAAGTACTACATTTTACTCGTTTTTCTGATAGTTTACATGATTTTGAACCAAACTGCATCATTACCTCAAAATTGACGAAATTACATATGGGACGGACTAGCTTCGAGCGGCAGTATAAAACAGATTAATTTACAAAACTTCTTATATTATTATTTTTTTTCAAGTTGCATGCGCTACGTTGCCATTTTTTTAGAGATCACTAAATGTTAACCTGATAATCAACTCGTACCCAAGTATGTAGTATCATCATAACACAAAATAAAAAATATTGGTTTTGTAGTCAGAAATATCTAATTGATTTTTTACTGCATCCTTTTGCCAATATTTATGTACCCTTTAAACTCAAATTTGACCAAATTTAATGTAGTTCTTTCTGAAAAAAAGTACACACACAGTCATCTTATAACCCGATAGCGAAAATCATGGTGGTTTTAAGTAAATCAATGTTCAGGAAAAAAGTTACGAGGCACATAAAAAAATATAAATAATAATCACTATTTATGGAAATCGAAAACAAAAAAAATCACTGACAGGATAACTCTTCCAACAAATATTCAACGATTATAACAATCTATTACTTGGAACTCAACATGCGCATTTTGTTTATAACTTTTTACAAAAAATTAAAAGTGTCTGAGAATGTTGATCCTTAGGCAAACTATTTTCATATTGTTGCAAATTATCGTTGAACAAATCTCAAGATTTTAGGATAGGACAGGATTTCAAGATTAAAAAAATATCCGTGACCTAGAAAATATTTATCCTTTGGATTTTTGTTTTTTATCCAATTCTAAGTTTTTTCATATATTTTCATGGAGGCGCACGACCATTCATAAAGCTTCGTTTTATGTGAAGATGCAAGAAGTATCGCGCGCCTCCTTTTAAGTATATAAAAAAAATTAAAAATTCAAATAAATCCAAAATTCCAAGGTAAATTATTTTCTAGGTCACGGATATTAGAAATGGACCCCATAAGCGTTCTTACCACGAAGATTTGTTTAGATACATTAATTTGTAATAATAAACTTCATCAGCCTTGGCGTGATGTCCATGTACGTCTCAAAAATTTCAATGGAGCTTAAAAAAATAGTTTCGTTTAAATTGTTATTTATAAATACAAAGTGACTATGATAGTCACTGTGCTTCTTATAAATGTCAACTTAAAAGTGAGCAAATTGAAATTATTTGTTAAATCAATCATTAAGGCCTGCTTTCTTTTGACGATCATAAAAAATAACAATTTAATATTTTAGCTTTGAATCAATTTAATGAAAATTTGAGGTTAAGTAAATAAATCCTAATTCACTTACCAAACTGTTCTTCTGAAAATGCCTTCAAACTGGTGTTTTTTTTTTATTTCAATAACGTCTAAAACTTGTAAAACTAGAGACTTTTTTCGTTTTTTTCCGCTTAAAGAGTTTTTAAATAATCCTATTTATGATTTTTTTTTCGAAATAATAGTAGACTAACTTTTGAAATAATTAAAAATATGTGGAGTCGGAGGGCTCCAACCATTTTTTGAAAGCTGAAGTCGGATTCGGAGTCGGCTAGAGTTGGTGGGCCGGAGTTGGAGTCGGAGTCGGTTGGATCTGAAAGCCGGAGTCGGAGTCGGCTAATCCCAGAAAGCCGGAGTCGGAGTCGCTTGAAATATAACCCGACTCCGCAGCCCTGCTCGGAGGAAATGTTCATTTTTCTGTAGTAAACAGAAATCCCAACTTTTAGACCAAAATACTTTCTTCTGGTTGCATTTTATAGGAGATTGTCCTAGGGATTCGATGAAAATATCTCAAATGCCTTTATTTTTTTTTACAATTTATGAAATAAAACGTGGCTTTCGGGTTTGGTATTTCCTAATCCTCTAAATATCTTATATGTGAGCTACCAAATTGTATTGATATTTATATGGAAAACTTTTTATTCATGGAAAACTGTGATGTTAAATGTTAAAACAGATTATGCGAAAATGCAGCATATTTAATTGAATGTACTCTTTTCTTGGTGAAAAGGTGTTCAAAAATGACAAATGAATCGTTTGTAATTAAAACTATTGACATAAATTTCTACTAAATCACATGAAGCTCTTATCGTTACAATCATGTTGCCGAGTGCGTATCGCATGTTTCACCTCTATCGGCAAAACTATCTGCACCAGGTTAGCCCAGACACCAGGCAATGTGTTCGAGATGCATAATTTTCGCGTTTTAAATAACTGTATTAAATGGCACGGCAAATATTCATGCCACGAGTTTGCTCAAATGAGTAAGTGAGAGAGCGCGAAAAAACATACGAGAGAACAAAAGAGGTGGAATGTATTTGCCGACGCCGCGAGCGAGCTCATAGTTCAAAGGCCGCGACCGATGCAACGACGACCGACGACGACGACGTGCTATTATTATTCGTGTAAAACGAGCAACAACGCAAAGGAACAGAAGAAAAAATAAATGCAAAAAGTGCGATACGATTATCATGAAATTAGACGTTGCTTGAAATCATAACAATTTTAACGATATTATTAAACAAACATCAACATGCCAAACGGTGTCTCTCGATCGTTGTGAGGAGGGAAGCTGGGGAGGTCTCCCTTCCCTTCCCAACTCACCGCGCCGGTGTCGATGATCGTGTAAAGCGAGGTAGCTTAGGGTAATCAAAGCTCAAGCCTTTTCAGCGCCAACCACAACAGATCGTCAAACGGACGAGACGAGATCGGCGGAGCAGCCCGCTCGACAATGAGAGTCACAATTTGTGTGTGTATGTGTGTGTGTGAGAGATAGAGAGAGAGTGAGAGAGCAAAAAGAGAGGTGCCGGGCGAATTTAAATATTTATTCTAATTGTTTTTTAATTAAGAGGATTTCCATATGAATACATTAATAAAATTACAATAATAATAATTTCTTCAGCGATTTAATCCGCGCTCGCTGGGTTGTCTTTTGTGCAGAGATCCGATGCTGGTTATAGGTATAGGTGGACGGTCGGAGTATCTTGTAACACGATCATGATCGCTCACTTATCATTTAGCACTTAGCTGCAAATTGTGGAATTACTGCCACTGTATATGACACTTTGCTACTTGGTGAAATTTATTGGAATTTATGACGTAGCTGAGCAATTCTCTGGAATTTCGATCATTCGATTTTTTTTTGTAATTTTTAATCCGGCTGAAACTTTTTTGGTGCCTTCGGTATGCCCAAAGAAGCCATTTTGCATCATTAGTTCGTTCATATAATTTTCCATACAAATTTGGCAGCTGTCCATACAAAAATGATATGGAGCAATTCCAGCTCAAATCAGGATTTTTTCTGGTACTTTTGTACCCGACCCTCTCCGATTTCAATGAAACTTTGCAGACTTGTTATCCTAGGCATATATAAGCCATTTTTGTGTATATGGAGCCAAAAGTACTCGAAAATAGCATTTGAGAAGGGCGTAAGGTATTCAAACATTTTTGTATTTAGTAATTTAAAAATTACTGTATCTCGAAGCCGTTGCTTCGTATCAAAAAGTGGTCTAAGACAAACTTGTAGGAAATTGGATGGGCTTTCTGAAAAAAAATACACTGAAACAAAAATACACGCCACATCTATGAGATTTTTTGATTTTTAAGTCTTAAACTTAAATTTAAAGGTGATGTCGCGATTTTTTTTCAAATTTTTTGAGGAAATAGCCTAAAATATAACCAAAAGACTGACGAAAAATGCAGGATGGTATGTCTCACCTAAAAAAATACAAAAATCATTTACTAAAACTGTTTTTTTTTGAAAAGTGGTCTAAACCTCAAAGTTTTTGAAAACCGGTAGTGGGAATCGATTCTCCAGACAATTGTACATAAAAGTCTCCATATTGACCATTGCCCTATGTCCAATCCTTGGGAAAAAACAGCGGTTTTAAAAATGAAAATGTTGAAAATACGGGTTTTTTTTGTGGTTTTTGACAATTTCTATATGACAGACTTGGTTTTTCAGTCTCGTAAATATTTTTACCGGATAGCTCGTCCAATTTCCCATAAGTTTGCCTTTGACAGCATTTCAATTGGATGTAAGGGCTTACAGATATAAGCTTAATTACATTGCTTATAACTGAAAATAGAATATTTTTTTCAGTGTGGTAGAAACCAGGATAGTAAATTTGATTACGTAAATTTAAAAACGACATAAATCAAAAAGCTGTCAAAAACAATGTCAATTTAAAAAAATAAAAATAGTGTTTATTTTTGCAAATTAAGTTTAAGTGACAAACAGTGAAATTAAAAATCACCATTTTTTTTAAACCGTGTATATTTTTTTCAGTGTAGTCCATATCCTTTGCCGAAGACATCAAATCGATCAAAAAATTACTTCAAAAGATACAGATTTTTGAATTTTCACATATCATTTTTGTATGGACAGCTGCCAAATTTGTATGGAAAATTATATGAACGAACTTCTTTGGGCTTCTTTGGGCTTACTGAAGGCACCAAAAAAGTTTCAGCCGGATTAAAAAATACAAAAAAAAAAATCGAATGACCGAAATCTCAAAGAATTGCTCTAAATCGTAGTTCCAGTAGTTTAGAAGATACTAAAATGTTGGTATCAAAACTCTGGGTGCAAAAGCACTGATTGATGTGCACATTATGCTCCGATAAATTAAAAACATTCTAAAAGTAATGTTATTCAGATCAATTGAAAACGAAATAGATGTAGCTGTTTCGATAGAGTTTCAAATGTTTTTTCACATTTCAAACAAGAACAGAGAGATTTTCGTTGTGTTAGAATATGTTATAACTTAATTACAAAACAATTTCCTTTCATCAAGTAAAAATTGACAACATTAGCAGAACAACAGAAATTGCCCTACACTGCGTCATGCTCCATCGATTATCGTCATAAAGCAATGTTTGTGTACTTCTACGAATTAAAAATTCAAATTAAATCACACTAAACGACCCCACATCCCGCGTGCCGTTGGGCCCGCGATGACAAGATGACTTAATTATGTTGCGGCGATGCGATAGGGTCATTTGCGATATGTTTCTTTCCTTCTTCCACCACCATTCATTGTCGTGATGAATGGAATAGCTTTTCCAGTCTAGCCAGGAGCCTTCTGGTTGTGGCGATAAATGGCGCGACGGAACAATTACACACGTGTTACGGAGGCCGGAGAGTGAGTGATCGAAAGACACGGGATAGATGACGAAGGGAAAAGCGAAAGGTTGGAAAATTTGCTCAGGAGAGGAAAACATGGCGAGGTCTGCTTAGCGAGTGGGGCGCTACCTGGTGGGAAAAGTCGAGCGCCAAAGTTGGGCTGCCTTCGACGGGGTTGCTCGTTACTCGTTGCTATATTTTTCCCTCTGCTCGGTATGGAAAATGGTATCGAACGAGTCCGGGACGATATGGCAAGACGGCAAGATGTGTGAGAAACATGTGCAATTGGAATGATTTGTAGAGTTTAATTGATTTTGCATAAATTACGATTTTTTAACGATACTAATTGCAATTCTTAGGCTGTTTTTAGGAACATGAAATATTGCTGGTTGTCGTAATGACCATATACTTTGACAGATGTGTAATGTACAGCGTGTTGGAAAAGGGAGGAGAATTTTACGTAAAGAAAAAGTGAAAAAAACAGTACAACAGAACAACAGAACAACAGAACAACAGAACAACAGAACAACAGAACAACAGAACAACAGAACAACAGAACAACAGAACAACAGAACAACAGAACAACAGAACAACAAAACAACAGAACAACAGAACAACAGAACAACAGAACAACAGAACAACAGAACAACAGAACAACAGAACAACAGAATAACAGAACAACAGAACAACAGAACAACAGAACAACAGAACAACAGAACAACAGAACAACAGAACAACAGAACAACAGAACAACAGAACAATAGAACAACAGAACAACAGAACAACAGAACAACAGAACAACAGAACAACAGAACAACAGAACAACAGAACAACAGAACAACAGAACAACAGAACAACAGAACAACAGAACAACAGAACAACAGAACAACAGAACAACAGAACAACAGAACAACAGAACAACAGAACAACAGAACAACAGAACAACAGAACAACAGAACAACAGAACAACAGAACAACAGAACAACAGAACAACAGAACAACAGAACAACAGAACAACAGAACAACAGAACAACAGAACAACAGAACAACAGAACAACAGAACAACAGAACAACAGAACAACAGAACAACAGAACAACAGAACAACAGAACAATAGAACAACAGAACAACAGAACAACAGAACAACAGAATAACAGAACAACAGAACAACAGAACAACAGAACAACAGAACAACAGAACAACAGAACAACAGAACAACAGAACAACAGAACAACAGAACAACAGAACAACAGAACAACAGAACAACAACAGAAGAACAGTAGAACAGAAGAACAGAGGAAAGGGACCATCCATAAACCACGTGGACACTTTAGGGGGGGGGGGGGTATTGCGATTGTTCATGCTCCATACAAAAAAGTTTTTTTTTGTATGGACAATTGTCCACGAGGGGGGGGGGTTAGGATTTACAAAAAAAAATGTCCACGTGGTTTGTGGATGGTCCCAAAAGAACAAAAACTAATAGCTGATCGGAACGGAATGATCAAAACGGCAGACCTTATCATCAATCCAAACCTAACGAGCCGTAACGCGTTGGCATTGGAATGAAAGTAAACATTTTTAATTTTATTCAATTAGTCGCTCTATTTCTGAAAGTTCCCACCGGAGGAAAACTCGTCCGCACCAAAGTGTCCATCTGCAACCGGTTCGGTGAGTGGCGGCCAGAACTTCATCACTGTGTGTCGTTGTCGTTGCGACGGACCGTTGAGCAGGAAATTCTCAAACTTCCGAATATAGATAACATCGTCTCAGCTCTACACTAGATCATCGCTCGATTCAGCACAACATGGATTGGGCCCAAAATCGAATTCATGTTTTGAAACCAAACACACATTGTAGTCTACCATAAAAATCGAAAGGCTGTAAAAATACTAAGTGTTTTATAGGGTTTTATTGGTCGTTAAAATATTTTATCGCCCAATAAAGAGAGTCGCAGTGCGTTTCTAATAAACTATTTCGGGGCGGGTTCGATCTTCGCGACACGCAACGCGATCGAGAATCTGCTTGGTTTATTTGATCGAGTCTGATATGGTGGAGTTGAGGCCGTGGACCGTGTCTTTTTTTTATGGTGACAATTCAAGACCACGCAGTCTCGGCTGCGGCCGCGGCTCATCTTCTGGATTTTAATCTCCCCTCCGGTATCGAAATGGAGAAGATGACTCTCTCGCATTCCGTTTGAAGTATTTTGATCGTAAATCACGCTTTAATTATATCGCTGATTTCCAATCAAACGTAATGTCACGGATTTTAGTTACATGGACGATGAGGGTTGGCCTTCAGCTTAGGGGAGCTTTCTGATTGGATTGATGCGTTCAAGGGATTTCGGATATGAAGGTTGCAATCAAACAACACGTTGAACATGATTGTTGTACAGATTTATTTGTGCATTTCAATATGTTATCGAATGTGGTGAAGCTGGTGAAATCTTACAAATAAAGTTGTCCTCTTTTGAATTGAGTTGATCTTTACATTTTCAAATCGATCAAAATATTGTTTTGCAAACAGCTCCAGCAAATATTTTTATTAACAAAATTAGATAAGGCTCCCGGGTTTCATAAAAATTGCCAAAAATGTTTGTTTTTCCTCCAATTTGCGTTCATAATCTGGAAGGTTCGTCGCTTATATAAAAAGGATCGTGAAATATTTTTCATAACCTGCTTTAAAACATTGTAACAAATTTGTAAAGGCGTTATGAATTTACAATACATGTGTGTAACAAACAACTTGCAATCGTAAGAATATTCATAAACTAATCAGGCTAAATTTCTTCTTCTTTCTCTTAATTCTGCGGAAGTTTCGCGTTTGTTGAAGCAAATTTACACCAACTTCCGTTGCGAGGACCGCTTCAATTTAGGTCCATCATGTAACCGGTGACAAGAACAACTCGCCGGCAGCAGCAAAATTCCATTCTCCACCGGCCTCCCCCATGCCGGTGCCAACAACGCATCACTTCCGGTTGACCGTTCCGGTTACACATTTGCGGAACGCAGCGCAAATGCAATGGAGGTGCCTATCACCTTTGCTACCTCCCGGGGAAGTTGTTTCAAGTTTGTAGCCTACATCCAAAGTTTTCCTGTACGGGGTCGGTCGGTTAAGACGGATATCCAGCAACAATCCACGTGACGACGGTGGAGAAACTTTTCCAAACTGCTGCAGTTTTGCAGTGTCGTGGTGAGTTCTGAGGGGGAAATTTATTATTGCGCTGCTGAGCTTGGCCTAAACTAGGTGAGCTAATGAGAAATTCTCTGAGATTTTCTATAACTTTATTTTTCCATGAAATCTTAATGAGCAAAGTTTTTAAATAGAATTTGGGTTTTTAATTGAATATGAAGAAAGCAAAACAAAACGACTAACGTTTTTGAAATGATTTCCAGAAAATGTATTTATAATGATTTGAGACGCTACTTTCTCCCGATTTTGTAATTTGTTCTAGGCACGATTTTAACAGTATTTGGAGTTATCATACGACTTATTCTATATAAGGGTAATTGATTCGAACTCCAAACTTTTTTTCCCATAATAGTCAAACAAATCACCTTCTAAGTGCGGCTGAAATGACGCAAAAATAATATGTTTTGAAAATTATTTTTTTTTGCTAAAATCGTCATAAAACGTCATTTATCAAACCACCCTAACACGGAATAGGTCACTGTTATGACCAAACAAATAAAATATGTGTCGAATTATTCCAGCCAACAAACCCTCAGTCTAATTTTGAGCACGATTCAAGCACTTTTGTTTCGATTTGTGCTCTTTTAATAAGAAACTGCTGTACCTTTTAAAAATTTTAGAAATTCTGTGTGATATATCAAAATCTATTTTGGAGCATTTTTTTTTCAACTAAGGGATTACACTACTCGACAAAACAAAACTTGTGTCAAGGGATTGACGATATCTCATCCGTTCCTGAGAGAAAAGGCATCCCCGAATCCGATGCATTCGACAGAATTTGATTTTATGTCCACGCGGACTGATGCAAATCTGGTAAATTTTTTAACATAAAAAATCGAACAATTTAAAAAAAACCATGCGTCTCCTCCCAATTATATGAGCCATCTACAAGAATATGGAAGCGCCTGGTGCATAGCCATTTCCTTTAAGCACAACGGAAACAACCAATACAAATGTATAAAAGTTGTCAAGTTCTCGGGGGTCCACAGCTAGCATTTTTTGTACGATTATAAAAAATAAATATTAAAAGTTTAAAATTAATTTATTTAAAAAACATATTTTTTGATTTATTTGTTTACTAAAATTTTATGTATCTTAAAGGTCTTAAAGGTCATCCAAGGACTCCCTGGAGTTAAGATCTACGAGTCTACCGCCGTAACAAGCAAAAGGTCGTGAGATTTTGACCCGGATCATGTGCGTATAGCATCAATGGATATGGTAGACTACTATATGAATGTGTTGGGATGTTCATGGTCATCCAAGGACTCCCTGGAGTTAAGATCTACGAGTCTACCGCCGTAACAAGCAAGAGGTTGTCGGATTTTGACCCCGGATCATGTGCGTATAGCATCAGTGGATATGGTAGACTACTGTATGAATGTGTTGGGATGTTCATGGTCATCCAAGGACTCCCTGGAGTTAAGATCTACGAGTCTACCGCCGTAACAAGCAAGAGGTCGTCGGATTTTGACCCCGGATCATGTGCGTATATCATCAGTGGATATGGTAGACTACTATATGAATGTGTTGGGATGTTCATGGTCATCCAAGGACTCCCTGGAGTTAAGATCTACGAGTCTACCGCCGTAACAAGCAAGAGGTCGTCGGATTTTGACCCCGGATCTTGTGCGTATAGCATCAGTGGATATGGTAGACTACTATATGAATGTGTTGGGATGTCCATGGTCATCCAAGGACTCCTGGAGTTAAGATCTACGAGTCTACCGCCGTAACAAGCAAAGGTCGTGAGATTTTGACCCCGGATCATGTGCGTATAGCATCAGTGGATATGGTAGACTACTATATGAATGTGTTGGGATGTTCATGGTCATCCAAGGACTCCCTGGAGTTAAGATCTACGAGTCTACCGCCGTAACAAGCAAGAGGTCGTCGGATTTTGACCCCGGATCATGTGCGTATAGCATCAGTGGATATGGTAGACTACTGTATGAATGTGTTGGGATGTTCATGGTCATCCAAGGACTCCCTGGAGTTAAGATCTACGAGTCTACCGCCGTAACAAGCAAGAGGTCGTCGGATTTTGACCCCGGATCATGTGCGTATAGCATCAGTGGATATGGTAGACTACTATATGAATGTGTTGGGATGTTCATGGTCATCCAAGGACTCCCTGGAGTTAAGATCTACGAGTCTACCGCCGTAACAAGCAAGAGGTCGTCGGATTTTGACCCCGGATCATGTGCGTATAGCATCAGTGGATATGGTAGACTACTATATGAATGTGTTGGGATGTCCATGGTCATCCAAGGACTCCCTGGAGTTAAGATCTACGAGTCTACCGCCGTAACAAGCAAGAGGTCGTCTTATTTTGACCCCGGATCTTGTGCGTATAGCATCAGTGGATATGGTAGACTACTGTATGAATGTGTTGGGATGTTCATGGTCATCCAAGGACTCCCTGGAGTTAAGATCTACGAGTCTACCGCCGTAACAAGCAAGAGGTCGTCGGATTTTGACCCCGGATCATGTGCGTATAGCATCAGTGCATATGGTAGACTACTGTATGAATGTGTTGGGATGTTCATGGTCATCCAAGGACTCCCTGGAGTTAAGATCTACGAGTCTACCGCCGTAACAAGCAAGAGGTCGTCGGATTTTGACCCCGGATCATGTGCGTATAGCATCAGTGGATATGGTAGACTACTATATGAATGTGTTGGGATGTTCATGGTCATCCAAGGACTCCCTGGAGTTAAGATCTACGAGTCTACCGCCGTAACAAGCAAGAGGTCGTCAGATTTTGACCCCGGATCATGTGCGTATAGCATCAGTGGATATGGTAGACTACTATATGAATGTGTTGGGATGTTCATGGTCATCCAAGGACTCCCTGGAGTTAAGATCTACGAGTCTACCGCCGTAACAAGCAAGGTCGTGAGATTTTGACCCCGGATCATGTGCGTATAGCATCAGTGGATATGGTAGACTACTGTATGAATGTGTTGGGATGTTCATGGTCATCCAAGGACTCCCTGGAGTTAAGATCTACGAGTCTACCGCCGTAACAAGCAAGAGGTCGTCGGATTTTGACCCCGGATCATGTGCGTATAGCATCAGTGGATATGGTAGACTACTATATGAATGTGTTGGGATGTTCATGGTCATCCAAGGACTCCCTGGAGTTAAGATCTACGAGTCTACCGCCGTAACAAGCAAGAGGTCGTCGGATTTTGACCCCGGATCATGTGCGTATAGCATCAGTGGATATGGTAGACTACTGTATGAATGTGTTGGGATGTTCATGGTCATCCGAGGACTCCCTGGAGTTAAGATCTACGAGTCTACCGCCGTAACAAGCAAGAGGTCGTCGGATTTTGACCCCGGATCATGTGCGTATAGCATCAGTGGATATGGTAGACTACTATATGAATGTGTTGGGATGTTCATGGTCATCCAAGGACTCCCTGGAGTTAAGATCTACGAGTCTACCGCCGTAACAAGCAAGAGGTCGTCGGATTTTGACCCCGGATCTTATGCGTATAGCATCAGTGCATATGGTAGACTACTATATGAATGTGTTGGGATGTCCATGGTCATCCAAGGACTCCCTGGAGTTAAGATCTACGAGTCTACCGCCGTAACAAGCAAGAGGTCGTCGGATTTTGACCCCGGATCATGTGCGTATAGCATCAGTGGATATGGTAGACTACTGTATGAATGTGTTGGGATGTCCATGGTCATCCGAGGACTCCCTGGAGTTAAGATCTACGAGTCTACCGCCGTAGCAAGCAAAAGGTCGTCTTATTTTGACCCCGGATCTTGTGTGTATAGCATCAGTGCATATGGTAGACTACTGTATGAATGTGTTGGGATGTTCATGGTCATCCAAGGACTCCCATGAGTCTACGAGTCTACCGCCGTAACAAACAATAGGTCGCCGTTTGGCTTAAGTGGTAAGCAAGGATATACGCACAAGATCCGGGGTCAAAATAAGACGACCTCTTGCTTGATACGGCGGTAGACTCGTAGATCTTAACTCCAGGGAGTCCTCGGATAACCATGGACATCCTAACACATTCATATAGTAGTCTACCATCCATGATGCTATACGCACATGATCCGGGGTCAAAATCCGACGACCTCTTGCTTGTTACGGCGGTAGACTCGTAGATCTTAACTCAGGAGTCCTTGGATGACCATGAACATCCCAACACATTCATACAGTAGTCTACCATATGCACTGATGCTATACACAAGATCCGGGGTCAAAAAGACGACCTCTTGCTGTTACGGCGTAGACTCGTAGATCTTAACCAGGAGTCTGGATGACCATGAACATCCCAACACATTCATATAGTAGTCTACCATATCACTGATGCTATGCGCACATGATCGGGGTCAAAATCCGACGACCTCTTGCTTGTTACGGCGGTAACTCGTGATCTGCTCGGGAGTCTTGGATGACCATGAACATCCCATTCATACAGTAGTCTACCATATCCACTGATGCTATACGCACATGATCCGGTCAAAATCCGACGACCTCTTGACGGCGGTAGATCGTGAACTCAGGGAGTCTCGGATGACCATGAACATCCCAACACATTCATACAGTAGTCTACCATATCCACTGATGCTATACGCACATGATCCGGGGTCAAATCCGACGACCTCTTGCTGTTACGGCGGTAGACTCGTAGATCTTAACTCCAGGAGTCCTGGATGACCATGAACATCCCAACACATTCATATAGTAGTCTACCATATCCACTGATGCTATACGCACATGATCCGGGTCAAATCCGACGACCTCTTGCTTGTTGCGGCGGTAGACTCGTAGATCTTAACACCAGAGTCCTCGGATGACCATGAACATAACATTCATAGTAGTCTACCATATGCACTGATGCTATACACAAGATCCGGGGTCAAAAGACGACCTCTTGCTTGTTACGGCGGTAGACTCGTAGATCTTAACTCAGGAGTCCTTGGATGACCATGAACATCCCAACACATTCATATAGTAGTCTACCATATCCACTGATGCCGCACATGATCGGGGTCAAAATCCGACGACCTCTTGCTTGTTACGGCGGTAGACTCGTAGATCTTAACTCCAGGGAGTCCTTGGATGACCATGAACATCCCAACACATTCATACAGTAGTCTACCATATCCACTGATGCTATACGCACATGATCCGGGGTCAAAATCCGACGACCTCTTGCTTGTTACGGCGGTAGACTCGTAGATCTTAACTCCAGGAGTCCTCGGATGACCATGAACATCCCAAAACATTCATACAGTAGTCTACCATATCCACTGATGCTATACGCACATGATCCGGGGTCAAAATCCGACGACCTCTTGTTGTTACGGCGGTAGACTCGTAGATCTTAACTCCAGGAGTCCTTGGATGACCATGAACATCCCAACACATTCATATAGTAGTCTACCATATCCACTGATGCTATACGCACATGATCCGGGGTCAAAATCCGACGACCTCTTGCTTGTTGCGGCGGTAGACTCGTAGATCTTAACACCAGGGAGTCCTCGGATGACCATGGACATCCCAACACATTCATACAGTAGTCTACCATATCCACTGATGCTATACGCACAAGATCCGGGGTCAAAATAAGACGACCTCTTGCTTGTTACGGTGGTAGACTCGTAGATCTTAACTCCAGGAGTCCTTGGATGACCATGAACATCCCAACACATTCATATAGTAGTCTACCATATCCACTGATGCTATACGCACATGATCCGAGGTCAAAATCCGACGACCTCTTGCTTGTTACGACGGTAGACTCGTAGATCTTAACTCAGGGAGTCCTTGGATGACCATGAACATCCCAACACATTCATATAGTAGTCTACCATATCCACTGATGCTATACGCACATGATCCGGGGTCAAAATCCGACGACCTCTTGCTTGTTACGGCGGTAGACTCGTAGATCTTAACTCCAGGGAGTCCTTGGATGACCATGAACATCAAACACATTCATATAGTAGTCTACCATATCCACTGATGATATACGCACATGATCCGGGGTCAAAATCCGACGACCTCTTGCTTGTTACGGCGGTAGACTCGTAGATCTTAACTCCAGGGAGTCCTTGGATGACCATGAACATCCCAACACATTCATACAGTAGTCTACCATATGCACTGATGCTATACACACAAGATCCGGGGTCAAATAAGATGACCTCTTGCTTGTTACGGCGGTAGACTCGTAGATCTTAACACCAGGGAGTCCTTGGATGACCATGAACATCCCAACACATTCATACAGTAGTCTACCATATCCACTGATGCTATACGCACAAGATCCGGGGTCAATAAGACGACCTATTGCTTGTTACGGCGGTAGACTCGTAGATCTTAACTCCAGGGAGTCCTTGGATGACCATGAACATCCCAACACATTCATATAGTAGTCTACCATATCCACTGATGCTATACGCACATGATCCGGGGTCAAAATCCGACGACCTCTTGTTTGTTACGGCGGTAGACTCGTAGATCTTAACTCCAGGGAGTCCTTGGATGACCATGAACATCCCAACACATTCATATAGTAGTCTACCATATCCACTGATGCTATACGCACATGATCCGGGGTCAAAATCCGACGACCTCTTGCTTGTTGCGGCGGTAGACTCGTAGATCTTAACACCAGGAGTCCTCGGATGACCATGGACATCCCAACACATTCATACAGTAGTCTACCATATCCACTGATGCTATACGCACAAGATCCGGGGTCAAAATAAGACGACCTATTGCTTGTTACGGTGGTAGACTCGTAGATCTTAACTCCAGGAGTCCTTGGATGACCATGAACATCCCAACACATTCATATAGTAGTCTACCATATCCACTGATGCTATACGCACATGATCCGGGGTCAAAATCCGACGACCTCTTGCTTGTTACGACGGTAGACTCGTAGATCTTAACTCCAGGAGTCCTTGGATGACCATGAACATCCCAACACATTCATATAGTAGTCTACCATATCCACTGATGCTATACGCACATGATCCGGGGTCAAAATCCGACGACCTCTTGCTTGTTACGGCGGTAGACTCGTAGATCTTAACTCCAGGGAGTCCTTGGATGACCATGAACATCCAAACACATTCATATAGTAGTCTACCATATCCACTGATGATATACGCACATGATCCGGGGTCAAAATCCGACGACCTCTTGCTTGTTACGGCGGTAGACTCGTAGATCTTAACTCCAGGGAGTCCTTGGATGACCATGAACATCCAAACACATTCATATAGTAGTCTACCATATCCACTGATGATATACGCACATGATCCGGGGTCAAAATCCGACGACCTCTTGCTTGTTACGGCGGTAGACTCGTAGATCTTAACTCCAGGGAGTCCTTGGATGACCATGAACATCCCAACACATTCATACAGTAGTCTACCATATGCACTGATGCTATACACACAAGATCCGGGGTCAAAATAAGACGACCACTTGCTTGCTACGGCGGTAGACTCGTAGATCTTAACACCAGGGAGTCCTCGGATGACCATGGACATCCCAACACATTCATACAGTAGTCTACCATATCCACTGATGCTATACGCACAAGATCCGGGGTCAAAATAAGACGACCTCTTGCTTGATACGGCGGTAGACTCGTAGATCTTAACTCCAGGGAGTCCTCGGATAACCATGGACATCCTAACACATTCATATAGTAGTCTACCATATGCACTGATGCTATACGCACATGATCCGGGGTCAAAATCCGACGACCTCTTGCTTGTTACGGCGGTAGACTCGTAGATCTTAACTCCAGGGAGTCCTTGGATGACCATGAACAACCCAACACATTCATACAGTAGTCTACCATATGCACTGATGCTATACGCACAGATCCGGGGTCATAATAAGACGACCTCTTGCTTGTTACGGCGGTAGACTCGTAGATCTTAACTCCAGGAGTCCTTGGATGACCATGAACATCCCAACACATTCATATAGTAGTCTACCATATCCACTGATGCTATACGCACATGATCCGGGGTCAAAATCCGACGACCTCTTGCTTGTTACGGCGGTAGACTCGTAGATCTTAACTCCAGGGAGTCCTTGGATGACCATGAACATCCCAACACATTCATACAGTAGTCTACCATATCCACTGATGCTATACGCACATGATCCGGGGTCAAAATCCGACGACCTCTTGCTTGTTACGGCGGTAGACTCGTAGATCTTAACTCCAGGGAGTCCTCGGATGACCATGAACATCCCAACACATTCATACAGTAGTCTACCATATCCACTGATGCTATACGCACATGATCCGGGGTCAAAATCCGACGACCTCTTGCTTGTTACGGCGGTAGACTTGTAGATCTTAACTCCAGGGAGTCCTTGGATGACCATGAACATCCCAACACATTCATATAGTAGTCTACCATATCCACTGATGCTATACGCACATGATCCGGGGTCAAAATCCGACGACCTCTTGCTTGTTGCGGCGGTAGACTCGTAGATCTTAACACCAGGGAGTCCTCGGATGACCATGAACAACCCAACACATTCATACAGTAGTCTACCATATGCACTGATGCTATACACACAAGATCCGGGGTCATAATAAGACGACCTCTTGCTTGCTACGGCGGTAGACTCGTAGATCTTAACTCCAGGGAGTCCTTGGATGACCATGAACATCCCAACACATTCATATAGTAGTCTACCATATCCACTGATGCTATACGCACATGATCCGGGGTCAAAATCCGACGACCTCTTGCTTGTTACGGCGGTAGACTCGTAGATCTTAACTCCAGGGAGTCCTTGGATGACCATGAACATCCCAACACATTCATACAGTAGTCTACCATATCCACTGATGCTATACGCACATGATCCGGGGTCAAAATCCGACGACCTCTTGCTTGTTACGGCGGTAGACTCGTAGATCTTAACTCCAGGGAGTCCTCGGATGACCATGAACATCCCAACACATTCATACAGTAGTCTACCATATCCACTGATGCTATACGCACATGATCCGGGGTCAAAATCCGACGACCTCTTGTTTGTTACGGCGGTAGACTCGTAGATCTTAACTCCAGGGAGTCCTTGGATGACCATGAACATCCCAACACATTCATATAGTAGTCTACCATATCCACTGATGCTATACGCACATGATCCGGGGTCAAAATCCGACGACCTCTTGCTTGTTGCGGCGGTAGACTCGTAGATCTTAACACCAGGGAGTCCTCGGATGACCATGGACATCCCAACACATTCATACAGTAGTCTACCATATCCACTGATGCTATACGCACAAGATCCGGGGTCAAAATAAGACGACCTATTGCTTGTTACGGTGGTAGACTCGTAGATCTTAACTCCAGGGAGTCCTTGGATGACCATGAACATCCCAACACATTCATATAGTAGTCTACCATATCCACTAATGCTATACGCACATGATCCGGGGTCAAAATCCGACGACCTCTTGCTTGTTACGACGGTAGACTCGTAGATCTTAACTCCAGGGAGTCCTTGGATGACCATGAACATCCCAACACATTCATATAGTAGTCTACCATATCCACTGATGCTATACGCACATGATCCGGGGTCAAAATCCGACGACCTCTTGCTTGTTACGGCGGTAGACTCGTAGATCTTAACTCCAGGGAGTCCTTGGATGACCATGAACATCCAAACACATTCATATAGTAGTCTACCATATCCACTGATGATATACACACAAGATCCGGGGTCAAAATAAGACGACCTCTTGCTTGCTACGGCGGTAGACTCGTAGATCTTAACACCAGGGAGTCCTTGGATGACCATGAACATCCCAACACATTCATACAGTAGTCTACCATATCCACTGATGCTATACGCACAAGATCCGGGGTCAAAATAAGACGACCTATTGCTTGTTACGGCGGTAGACTCGTAGATCTTAACTCCAGGGAGTCCTTGGATGACCATGGACATCCCGAAGTACCCATAGACCTTTGAGATACATAAAATTTTAGTAAACAAATAAATCAAAAATATGTTTTTAAATAAATTAATTTTAAACTTTTAATATTTATTTTTATAATCGTTCAAAAATGCTAGCTGTGG
This sequence comes from Culex quinquefasciatus, assembly GCF_015732765.1. Classification (NCBI taxonomy): domain Eukaryota; kingdom Metazoa; phylum Arthropoda; class Insecta; order Diptera; family Culicidae; genus Culex; species Culex quinquefasciatus. The sequence continues at coordinate 108,820,720 of NC_051863.1, read as the reverse complement.
ACCCCCCGAGAACTTGACAACTTTTTTATACATTTGTATTGGTTGTTTCCGTTGTGCTTAAAGGAAATGGTTATGCACCAGGCGCTTCCATATTCTTGTAGATGGCTCATATAATTGGGAGGAGACGCATGGTTTTTTTTAAATTGTTCGATTTTTTATGTTAAAAAATTTACCAGATTTGCATCAGTCCGCGTGGACATAAAATCAAATTCTGTCGAATGCATCGGATTCGGGGATGCCTTTTCTCTCAGGAACGGATGAGATATCGTCAATCCCTTGACACAAGTTTTGTTTTGTCGAGTAGTGTTATCAAGAGTAAGAATAAATGCAAAAAAACTGACTGAAATTGCAAAGAAAAGTGATAGAAAAAGTTTAAAACTAGATCAAAATTTTTTATCCTTCGTAGATTTTGTTTTATTTTTTTTTTGTATTTCATAGTATAATTGTTAAGGGGGAGATAAGATTTTCAGGCCCAGGCGCGAAAATAAAAGCAGCTTACATCAAATATCTCAGCGTTTTTTTTTTTTGATTCAGTGGGTTTCAGTGGTTTATTATTGAGGAAAATGTTCAACTTTAAGCATTTACAAAAGACATGATAGAAAATCACAACTAAATGACCATATTTCTAATTTTGAAAATATCTTAAAATGTTATTGTTAGAAAAACTTTTTTTTCCATTTTTTTGCCTTCCTCACTGAGGTAAGGCTATAGGTAATCCTGCTCTAAAATTGAACTTTTTATATAAAGCTCGAAAACCCACCTTCATCGACTCAGAACTGAAAACAAAACAAATGTGTGTGTGTGTGTGTGTGTGTGTGTGTGTGTGTGTGTGTGTGTGTGTGTGTGTGTGTGTGACCAACATTCTTGCCAAGTTTTCTCATCACTGACTGAACCGATTTTGATCAAACCAGTCTCATTCGACTTGGTTTAAGACCCCAAAAAGCAAAGCAATCCACTTTAACGACCCCCGGGTCTTTTGTGGTCTCTGTTGCAAGTTTCTGTTCACTTCTAGGCGTCCGAAGGTTATGTGTGGTGAGTCATCCTTAACCTCTTTTACGCAAATGGACCGACGTTTTACTTCCCCATCCGATAGGAGGCCAGGAGGATAAGGCGGGAATCGAACCCGCGCCCCATAGCATCTTAGGGATCGGCAACCGAAGCCGCTAACAACCGCACCACGAGGCCCCATACTGCGCTATTAAATTGTTTGAAGTTTCAATAAGTAGTTCAAACGTTATGTATAAACATGAGTTTTCGCAAATAATCATATGTTAGAAAAGTGGCATTGAAACAACTTAAATACCAGTATGTTATACATCGTTTGTTAGGTAATCGAAGGACCTTTCAACGAGCCCAAAATATTGCAGATCTGGCAACCCTGTCTTAATTTATGACCTCTTAAGTGAAAGAAATTTCTAAAAGTCCAAAACATTGAAGATCTGGCAACCCTGTCTCAAGTTATGTCCCTAAAACACCTAAATAACATTGAAGAATTAGTTATAAAAATGATTTAAGAAAACTTGTTCAATCATTCAAAAAATTAAATTTTCTGACAGCACTGGCCCAAGATATCGATACTGAAGTGCATTTAAGCTTTTAAAGACAGGAAATCGTTTTTATGGGAGTTTTTATCTTTGGAAAGGTGATTAAAAATCATTCCGACAAATTGTAAAGTTTTTGTTGTTTTTTAGACGATGATTGGGAGCTTTTAGTATTTAGTTAGACTTATAAAGAACATCCGACACAAACGTAAAGCAAGAAGATGTTGGATTTTTTTTAAATTGCGAAATCAGATTATTTGATTAAAAAAATATTGTAGAGCTTCAGAATAATAAAAATTAAAATCAAGGCAAAAAAGTTGAATTACAGAGAACTGCTCTTAGGAGAAGGATGATGAAGGAGTGGACTCTCTCGGTCCCCTCGACACGAGTCAAGGATTCAAGCCGGAACGGAACCTAGGAGCGATGAAAGTTTTGCCGGTGGTGGCCAGTAGGTAGGTAGGTGGCTGGTGGTTGTTTTGCACTCGGCTGGATGTTTTCGCTCACTCGGGCTCTCCTCCGGTGTGTATATTTTATCCATTATTCTAATGTGCCATAATGTAGTGTAATGGAGAATTTAGCGCGAAAACCCGGAACCCCTGCTGGTGGAGGACCGCAGGGCCGGAGAAGGCCCAAGCCCCCTCGTGTCGTGGCCGTGGTCGTGTCGCGCGTCAAAGAGGTATGGCAGAAGAACGGGACTTTTGCGAGTGAAAACAAGTTCATATATTTTAATTTGCTGCGATGAAAATGTGGAGTACATTTTTGGGAAATTTACTACAAGACATGGCGCGCACGTTTTGTGCCACACGTTTTGGCCCTTTGTAGTTGTAGTTTGTGTGTGCACACACACCATCGATGGCAAGGTTGGGGGGTTTGCGTGAAAACTTTGCCGTGCGCTCAAAATATGTTGGGGTTAATTAAATAATTCCTTGGCTCTTTAGGTTCTGCCTGGCCGTGAGGTGGCGCGGCAAGTTGGATGCACAAAGCGTGAACAAGTGCGGCACGGCAACTACAACACCCAACGATTTAATTTTCCTTCGTCAGTCGCTGATTGACAGCGTAACATTGTGATGTTTTTGGCGAAGTTGTATGTACTTGATGGGACATTTTTTTCTTACACTCGTGTAGTACTAAAATTTAGCGAGATATTAAGAAAAAAATTAGTTAGACTGGGAATTCATCATTTTTAATTTTTAATAAATAAATCATTCATATTTATGTGCATAAGGTATTTCAAAATGTCTATAGTATTCAATGAAGGATCAATTGCTTTGTGTCTCACATTAAATTGATTTCAATTAAGGCTTAGATCACCAGAAATGCATTAAAATTTTAATACGAAGAGTGCTGAAAAAAGTGTTGCAACAAGTTGAACATAACATTGTTTGCAATTACCTAACTTGTTGTACGTCGCTCATTTTAATGTTTGACCTTGAATAAACAAAAACGAGAGCACGCAATGTAAACAATAACAAACACGTTTTGTTTGGTTGACCATCCTGTGAATTTTCCTGAAGTTTGGTTGAATTTGCTTACCGGGGTCCCGAGTTATGATAGAAAAATTTTACGGTAGTCTAGCTTGTACGTGCGTCAAACGCGTTCTGACCTGACATCCCTTTGACCAGTTGTCGCACTTACATCAATTTTCAGGCTGTGTCAAGATAGCACGAGAAGGTTGAAACTTCTTTCATATGAAAAGTGGCAAAAATGCACGGAGTTTTTTTTCGGATTTCGTTGAATATCTCAGGATTGAAATCGAATTTTGGGGATCTGTGAAGGTCAAAAGGTGAGACATTGTGAGCTGCACAAAATGGTGTTCTTAACTCAATTTGGCCCAAAATGCACGTACGACAAGTTAGCACAACAGTGACGATTTGTCGACAAGTTAAGTATCATACTTCAAAACAGTATCGAAAAGTATAATGCTTCAAGGACTTTCGGTAATGTAATTTTTTTTTGTTGAGCCTTATGACCACTGCGACCAATTAGAGGAATATTCTGGTTAATGTTATTTAGACGGAACATAAAACTTAATTTCAAGTTTAATAAAAAAGGACAACAAAGTGTTAAAATTTATCAAATGTTACTCTAGGCCGCTGTTGTAACTCTCGACATATGAAGTGTTGGGTTATTTTTGGCTTGATCAGTTGTAGTAAGGAAAATGTGAAAATGTGATGATCGTTAACAAAGTTTGTATCAGAACTGAATCTATGAAACGGTCACTTTGAACACAATCACTATTGCGCATGTTCCAAATTGTGTTGCAAACTTCATTCCTTATGACTCATTCATTGGAAACGCACCTTCCGAGTGAATAAGGAATTCGAGCAGAGTTCATTTCAGAAAGGGGAAGTGCTTCAGTTCTGTTTCGTTTCGCTAGGGGAAGTTACTTCATCTTCGTCCTGTGTTGGAGGTGAGTGCATACGGCAATCACAATTCGAAGTGGAATGATAAAGCTTTCCAGTTGGATTTTTTTTGTAACGCAGTGCAGGAAGTTGCAGAAGTGTTGAATTAAAGACCGAACATAACTGTGGCACAGCTGAGTGGTGATGGTCGTTTAACGCGCCAAGCATTTCCAACGTTTCCGCATATTATGTCCTAGTAGCACATTAGACCTGGTTTAGGGTAGACGCCGAAGTAGGAGACGCCGGTTCCATCACGCATCATGACCTGCCTGCTGCTGTTTAGATCCGAAACGGACCTCCAAAAAACTGTCATGCATCATAAAACATACATTAGAGTTTCTTCGAGTTTCTGCTGCTGCTGCTGCTGCTGTCCGAGGTGCTTCTCGATCAAAAGGAAAACCATTATAAAAAAGGCCGAGCGTGAAGAGCAGGAAAAAAAGCCACGAAAAATTGTTCAGAAGCAAACAACCCCCGAAAATAAACATCATAGACCGAACCACGGTCGCAGCAGCGCGCTTCAACTGGATTAGAGAGACAGCTTGTGCTAACCAGGGCTTTGGGTTTTTTTTCTCGGTTTGGTTTGGTTTCAATTCGTTTGTTTCTTCGCTTTGCTATGGGACAGCCCCGTATGAGTAACGAGTCGAGCATAGCGAAAATAAAATAAAATTAATTACCGGAAGAAGGTGGATTTATTGCGCGCCGGACAAGCACAACATTTTTGGCGGAAAGCCCGCGCGTGGTTTAACGTGGTTGTGTCGATACAATTGATGTGTTAGATGGAAATGAACAAATATTTAGAAAAAAATCCTCAGCCAGACCAACTCGTTTTTTCTAAGCACCACAGGTAAATTTCCAATCAATCAGATGTGGTAGATAAAATTTAAAAATGATAAAAGAAATCTATCAGTTCAGAACAGTTTCGGGGAAACAAAATGCATTGATCTCTAAGACAAAGTATACACGCACACTTTTTCGAAAATTATGAAAATATGTATTCATTAGAGCTGGAAATTTGGATATCCGTATGAAACTATAAAAAATTGAACTAACATACACCAGGTCCTGCCAACTGTCAATCCCGTCTATAAGGCGACTCTGAGAAGAAACAAAAAGGTCGTAGTTCCTAACCTTGTCCTGTCGAACACTTAGTTTTCCGACCTTGCCTTTTCAAAAATTGTATTTTAATTGTTATTTTCTAATTCCTTTAAAACAAATTTGCCCGATAAAAACGTGTGGTTGGATGAAACAAGACAAGGCTTTTTGAGTCCAGTTGGTTAAAATAAGTTTCTAGCTGATCAAAAGCTTACAGAAACCTGAATTAAAAACATTTCACTTGGATGAATATTATTTTCATACTCACTCAGAGCAATATTATTCGTGAAAGACTTAACATTTTGTAAACTGAGTACCGTAAACTGGGGTCAATCGGGACACATGGGGCGAATTGGGACAGCAGTTTTAACCATGTTGGAGCACAATATTTTGATTTCTCTGGTTGGTTTCGGTTAGAACAGACTCAGGCCAATAAAATGTGTACATCCATTTCCAAATTTAAAAGCTTTAAGTGCTCTAAAAACTGCTGTCCCTATTCAGACTGTAGTCCCGATTCACCCCAGATTACGGTATAACAAAATATTGCAGGATCATAAATATTTGATTCAGCAATTGCATAATTGTTTAAAAGTTTTCCATATGCCATGGAATCATATCGGCTAACTGTTCGGATTTTAGTTTGGCAATAGTCGATAGCCTTAACTTCGAATTAAGACTGAATCAACCGATGACAGTTTAAATGAAAATTTTTGGTAATTCATCAATTTTTTAGGTTTTTTTTCTTCTCACTAGGGTAATCACTTAGCTCTATCTGTTGGAGCTGTAAAAATGTAATTTTTTCGAAGTTTACAACGATTTTAAAATTTCAGTTGTTTACCCAATTTAAAAGAAAAAATAAATGAAATAGTTTAAAAATTATTGTCAACATTTTTTTCCAAATTCAAAAATGTGTCTATCATCAATCCCCACGAAAACAGTATGATTCGAAAAAAAAGTTCTCCGATCGGGCTCAAATTTTTTCTGGGGGATCCTGGGCTGAAATAATTCACCGGCATTTTTTTTGTTTGGCCATTAGGGTGACCTACACCCTGTTAGGGTGGTCCGAAAAATGGCAATTTAAGAAGATTTTCGCAAAAACCACTTTTAAAAAAAATCATATCTCCACGCCATTTCATCAGATTTTAGCTGTCCTAGACGCAAAAGAATGGTGTTTAGTTTGGCTTTTTGGAAAAAATGATTAGAAGTTTCAAAAATCTAGATAAACATTTGAAAAAATCGTATGAAAACTTAAAATGCTGTTTTGAAGGTCTCGGGACCAAAGAGCCTATGTTTGAAAATATTTTTATCGGATTCCTCGGAAAATTTCACATAACTTATCAAAAACTGGTGAAGTTATGTTTTCGATACTCTGAGATATGATTTTTTGAAAATAAAAACTGGGTTTTTCGACGTGCCACGCACAAAAATGGAAAAATGACGAAAACGGGAAAACCCGACTTTTTCACTAAAACTGCGATAACTTGAAAATGTCAGCGATGACCTATACATGTTAGGGTACCAAAATTTTTGTGACCGTTTTAGAACTCATTTCCAAAAAAATGATGAAATTTTTGAAGAAATTTGTTATTTTGAAACACATTTCGTATAGTGACAAAAAAAAACTTGAACTAAACCTTTTTTTTTAATTGTAAAATCACTTTACAGATGGACTAAGAGGTAATTATGGTCCTTAATCATGATTCCCAGGTCCATTTCCGATATCTCGTGACGGTGAGGCGGTTCGACTCCTTAAATTTTTTGGATTTCACTAAGACACGTTTTTCTGTGAATTGTAGCTCGAACCCGAGAAGTGATAGACATTTGGCGGCAAAGGGACTTTTGTGTTAAACAGGATGTACTTGGTGGCGACCCTAAAGTATAAAATAAATATTTACATGAATATGCAATAACTCCTCTTCAATGTTGTTTTTTAATCTGGAATGAAATTTTTCATTTCTAAATTACGTGGTTTTTGTATAAGGGGTTTGGATGTATTATCCACGAGTTATCAGCATTCAACGTGAAAGTTTTTTGAAATATGTAGTGACTTTCATTTTTTATTGATCAAAAGAATATATACATTGAATCTAGAATAAACTGCAAAATTATAGTCAAAATTTGATAAAAAAACCCTGAACCATTAGGCATAAAAAATGTTAAAATTTACCAGTGTAAAAAATCATGTGTTTTTTTTAAATAAATCTTTCAAATTTTTCAAAACTCTAAATTCACGTAAATCGACAAATATCATCGAAATTCACCCTCTAATGAAGTGTTTCTGAAACGCTCCATTGATACCGCAAACAACACCCAAATCAACAACCACCGAAAATTGCTCATCCTACACACTGTGTTATCGCGACTTAGGCCACACAATCCTTCCTCTCTGGCTGTCTGACTCTGTGTGTGACTGCACTTTTGCACCGGGCTCTGGTGGTTCGTTCATAAATCTTCCGCGAGTTCCATCAATGACCAAATGCTTGGGCAGGTAGCCACGATGAGCGCGTTTGTTCGAGCAGTGTGGATCGGAGTTGAAAAATTATGCCACTTTTCAGGATCAGCCCCCCGATAGGAGATTCATCATCCTCGAGGTGCCTCATTTGGGCGGCTGACGGGGGCAGAGAGTTGTTGTTGTTTGAGCAAAGGATTAAAATGCAGTGTTTTAGAGATACATTTTTCGGTGGACAGTGGGTGAGAATCGTTTTGTTGTGTATTTTCGTTAACCCTCGACAGTCACTTTTGATGCAGCAAAAGGTAGAAGGTTCTAAAATTTTAGGAAAAAAAACTGATTAACTCAGTGTTGATGCAATGGATCGATTTAGTCTAAGAAGGGTAAGTCATGTGGGTTTCAAAATTCTCTTTTAAGAAGAAGCGAATAAATTAGACAAATGTGTCGTCAGTCTCGGCGATACAGTCGCGGCTTTATTATTTTAATGCTTTAGGTAGCATTTTATTTAATGATGCCCGTAATGATTGGCCATTTATCTTTGCTTCTGTGCGCCGGCGGATTGTATCCGGTGGTTCCTTTCCCCTATCCCAGGATAAAGCCGGCAGGTCCTCCACAGGTTCCAGCCATAGACACAGTTGACGAAATAATTTGGTAGTCAAAGTTTTATGCAGATTAGGACGAAAAAAGGGTTCGTCCGAGGGGAGGGTGCCAAGTGGCTGGCGGAGAGAGACATGATTTGTTTTGGTCACTTTGCAAGACCGGATGAGGCCCGAAATTCCGTACAACAAGCTCGGTTGGCCGCCCCTTGTCGGATCTTGTTCCTTGTTTTCGCGCGCGCTTTTTCGAGTTGAAGAAGTGCTAAATCGATTTTCAATGTCGCGCGTTGGCGGCGACAAGCGAGGTGCGGATTAGGTGAAAAATGGCTGTTTAATTTAGTTGTGACTTTAAAGGGGAGAAATTTGTCGGCTTCTTGCTGCAAAAAACGAGGAACGGAAACATAATTAAAGCGACCATAATGTGGGCATTCAGGGCAAAAGAGTTTAAGAGACTAAACAGAAGCCCAATTTCAAGAAAATGAAGACTGTTGATCTGTGGTTTTATTGCAGTTACAATTTAAATTGACTTTTGAATAGCCCTAATTCAGAATAAAGTTTAAACATTTGCCTACCTCGTATTATTTAAGTGAATGTTCATCAATTTAAAATGCCTTCAAATACTCATTTAGTTTCAAACTGCTTTCAAACCACTCAGCCCGGCTTTAATGAAGTTCTTTGCTTAGTAGTGCAGCACCGAGCACCGATCGTCTGACCTTGAAACGTAAATTAAATTAACCTGTTTAAAGCGAATTACCGGGCGTATAAAACAAATAATTAACGATTTATAGACATGCAAACACGTCTCCCACTAACTCTCTCGTGAGTGCGCAAATTAAGTGCATCCTGGCTGAGCCACAACACCACACCTCAAGTAACTGGAACTGTGTGATGACTATACAGCCTCAAGTCCAGATCGGTGAGGTTCGTCGCCTGTGTGGTGGAAATTTGAGGGAAAGTGTGTTCGAACATTTTGTGAAATCTTTCCTTCAAATTATTAAAAAAACACTTCTCCGTAATCAGAATCATACAACTAAACATGAGCAGGCAAATCATCTGAAAAATGTGAGGCTCTGCAGATGCATTGGTCCCCCCAAATTTACTGCAATTTCTTTTTGAAATTATTATGTCCCTTTATGATATCATGTCGAGGAATTCTTGGTGCCCTCTGCTTAAATTATAGGTTTTGAATTCAGGAACAATGTTTTCGTAGACAAGACAAACTATTAAATACTTTCTCACACCGCATTAAACACGGTTTAGGGTCTCATACATCGCCATTAAACTAATTAAAACTTTGAAAAAGTAGTTCAAAACTTATGTTTCAAAAATGTGTTTCCCCATACATACATCCGGATGTCAGATGAGCGGCCAGAAATCAACTCAAGAACCGTAATTTCATACATTATTTCTGGAGTTTTTTTGAAAAGGTCCAATAAACCAAATTTCCAGTTTTTGCTTTTTGGGTGTTTTTAGAACCGCCTTGAGTCAGGGGTATTGAAAAACACCCAAAAAGCAAAAACTGAAAATTTGGTTTATTGGTCCTTTTCAAAAAAAACTCCAGATTTCAAAGGTAATTGCGAAATATTTCCGACTTAAACGATAACTTAAGATATGACAAAACTAATTCATGTTATGACCACTTATTTAATATTTCTGTAATTTATTTATGCCGAATTCCACTAATCAGTTTGAAAACTTTGTAAGGCTTCTTAATTTACGAGGCTAAAATTTTGAAGATATGGCAACCCTATCTCAAGTCTTTTACACTTAAGTCATATTGACATACTTTACGAGGATGAATCTCAGTTTGATCAAGATGGTTCCCAAAGAGTTGACAAATCAGAATAAAATCATAGTCGAATCTTTTGTGTGACCAATTAATGTTCAGCAGTAGGGAAGGCATCAACCATATAAGTGGAATAAGCCAGTCAAAAAAAAAAAAAAAAAATACGCTTGAAATCAGTACACATTATGCGCAATTCTCTAACAAAATCGGAAATGGATATTGATTATATATTTTTTGGTTTAATTTTGTTGGGTCCTTTCCTATGACCGAAGAAGCTATTTATTGCCATTGCTTCACCCATAAAAGGGTTCATACCATTTTACAATGTGTTCATACAATAATGGAAGGTAAACACTCGAAATAATTTTTTGTATTTTTTAATCCGACTGAAACTTTTTTGGTGCCTTCGGTATGCCCAAAGAAGCCATTTTGCATCATTAGTTTGTCCATATAATTTTCCATACGCATTTGGCAGCTGTCCATACAAAAACGATGTATGAAAATTAAAAAATCTGTATCTTTTGAAGGATTTTTTTTATCGATTTGGTGTCTTCGGCAAAGTTGTAGGTATGGATATGGACTACAGTGAAAAAAATGATTCACAGCAAAAAAAAAAGTTAAATCCATTTTCAGGTGACTTTTTTTGAAAATAGTCGCAGTTTTTCATTTTTTTAAATTAGTGCATAGTTTGCCCACTTTAGAAAAAAATATTTTTTAAATGCTGAGAAAATTCGCTATATTTAGCATTTTTGAACTTTGTTAAAACGACCCCTAGTTGCTGAGATATTGCCATGCAAGTGTTAAAAAAACAGATAAATTGATGTTTTCTTAGTCTCACCCAAACAACCCACCATTTTCTAACGTCGATATCTCAGCAACTAATGGTCCGATTTACAATGTGAAAATATGAAACATTCCTAAAATTTTCCGATCTTCTCGAAAAAAATATTTTGAGTCAAGACTAACATTTCAAATGGGCTAATATTCAATATTCCGCCCTTTTGAAATATTAGTCTTGGTTTAAAAATTTTGAAAATATTTTTTTTCGAAAAGATCGGAAAATTTCACGAATATTTCATATTTTAATATTGTAAATCGGACCATTAGTTGCTGAGATATCGACATTAAAAAATGGTGGGTTGTTTGGGCGAGACTCAGAAAACATCAATTTTTCTGTTTTTAAACACTTGCATGGCAATATCTCAGCTACTAAGGGTCGTATCAATAAGGTTCAAAAAAGCCAAATATAGAGAATAGAGACAAATTTCAGCTTTCCAAAAAAAAATTTTTTCTATAGTGGGCAAACATGTGCACTAATTTAAAAAAATGAAAAACTGCGACTATTTTTAAAAAAGTCACCTAAAAATGGATTTAACTTGAAAACGATGCAAGTTATCAAAATTTCACTTAAGTACTTTTTGATTGCAAATTTGATTTTATATCGAAAAATGAAGTTGAAAAATTTCGATTTTTTGAAAAAAATCAGTATTGATTCAAAAATTCATAACACATAACTGGAAATTTCTGAAAAGTTGGCATTTGATGTCCTCTAAAACATATCAGAAAAGGAAAAAATATAAATATTGTTTTTTTTGCAAAGCAAGTTTTAGTGACAAAAAGTGAAATTAAAGATCACCATTTTTTTTGCTGTGTATCATATTTTTCAGCGTAGTGTAGTATGAACATATACCTACAAATCGATCAAAAAATTCCTTCAAATGATACAGATTTTTGAATTTTCACATATCATTCTTGTATGGACAGCTGCCAAATTTGTATGAAAAATTATATGAACGAACTAATGATGCAAAATGGCTTCTTTGGGCATACCGAAGGCACCAAAAAAGTTTCAGTCGGATTAAGAAATACAAAAAAAAACTAATGACCGAAATCTGAGAGAACTGCTCTATTGTTAACAGCATTTAAAAAAAAATACATTAAACATTGTTTTATTTGAATAGTGTGAACTTTATTAAACATTTGCAAGAGATAGTTAATGCAATTTACGGTCGTTGAAGGTATCCTTCATTCTTGTGGCAATGACAGTCAATGATGGTTCTGAATTCAGGGTTCAGAAATGCTTCTACAAACAACACAATGAAAGGCAATTTTTGATTGAAACATTTTGAATCGAGATTTGAATGTTTTTTCTAAAACGAACATGGCCGCCAAATGGCCGATCGGTGATGATGCCTTCCAGAGCCTTAAAATTCAAAAATTAAATAAACACATCGGTAATGCACTTTAGCTCAAAATTTAGCACTCTTGGTGCACTTAAATATAATTAATTTAAATAAATAAATAAATCGAAGAGGGTGAAGTTTAACGAACTCGTTGTCTGCTTATTTATGCGGAAAAGTCTTAATCATAACCTACAACTTTGGTGAATATAACTAATCAAAGAAAGTTCAATAACGATTCTAAATTAAAATGTTAAAAAACGCGATAAAAATATTGCGAAAAGCTAAATTTTTGATCCTCAGTAAATGTCATTGAAAAACTAGCAGAATTAATGAAAATGTGTTTTTAATTTCAAATATGATCTGACCCAAATATTTGATGTTAAGAAAACCAACCCACCGTCAAGACCCGATCTTTATTAACAGTTTTTCTGAAAAATGTTGTTATATGTTTCAAAAAATTTCAAATCCCTTTCTGATTTATAACAGTTTAATTACAATTTACTTTTCTATGTTTCGTCTCCTTAACAGTTGCTCCTTATTTTAAAACCATCTCTCGACAAAACATTCTACGATGTCGCAAACACGAAATACACTAATCAGTCAGTCTAGTTTAGCACAGAGCGTCCATCCCTCGGCTAAGCTTGCCGTTTTTTGGCTCCCAGTTCCGCCCAATGTGGTGTCGTCGTCGTCGCCTACTGATCCGACGAACTTCCAAAGGGAACCAACCGTTTCCGATCAAAACTCCCGCGCCAGACTACTGGGATGCCACACACCACACACGGCGTTGGCGTGGCCAACTCATCATCACCATTCCATTGTGGGGCGCACTCGGCGGTTTGGCATACCGTCAAGTGGCGTTCTTGGGCCGGCCAGGGCTTGGCCGTCTCTGCGCCATCGGAACGGATGCGACCGCAGCACGAAACGTCCACCAGAAACCAGCATGCAAGTTGTGAGTGTGTGTGTGGCTTGTATGTGTATGAATATCGGCATAATATGTAGGTCTCTGTACCGAAACCGAGAACAATTAGGGGTGCATAATTATACATAAATTAAAGTGAGTTTGCCTTTTTTGTGAAGTTGCTGCCGGTTGCCGTTTGAATGAGCGCGGTTTGCACACTTGACTTTGCTGAACTTGCTTGCCACACACTGTTGTTGTTGTTCTGTTGTACACATGCCCCGTAATGGGTACGTTCTGACGGGGACCGGACTCTCTTCCCCGGGGTGTTCTAATGTGACCGATGGTGACGAGATTTTTTGTTCCCCGCGCTTTCGATCGGCATTTTGGTTCCGGAATCCGGCTTGGGAAATGTGTATAATTTCAGACTTTTTAGAATAATTTTGCTTGGTAAACAGTCAGTGCTGCCGGAAGGTGTTTATTGAAAGACCGGGACCGTAGTGCTGGACGGTCGTTGTAGTGGACACCAGAGGTGAATTATCAGCAGAAAACACCGAGTTTGTTGCAGCACTTTTCCAGAGACTTTGAATGCAAATTGTGCTGGCTAATGTTTAAAATGTTTCAATTTTGAGCCTTGAGTACTGCATACAAACGAGTTATTTAAAAATTAATCATCAAAATAATAGAACATATGAACTTTGCAGCACTGAAATGGGTGCTGAAAAGTTGAACTTTTCAGCACTAGTATCTAAAAGTAAAATTTTTCAATATTTTTTTTTGTTTTGAACGTTTAATTTACTTAGTACATGGATGTTTGATATCAAATTCCATTCAAAAAGCGTTTCTCGGAATTGCAAAAATGTTGCAAGCATAAACTACTATTAAAAAACATAGTATGCCAAAAAACAAGATTGTTCAATCGACTTCTTGAAACATTTTGAATTTCCTCATTAAAACACCCAGTTCATTCAAATCGCTTATCACAATTCAATGCTCACGCAAAGTTCTTCCACATGCTTACCTCGTTACAGTCAGTTTTCCATTTTTCTTCGTTGAAGTCTCCCAAGGAATTCCGCACAAAGAACTGTAATTGCGCGTTTAGATCCAAATCGATACCAACCAACCGACGACCTTCCCCGAACTCCGACCAGGGCGGTAGACTACTAAAACTTCCCTAACGACCTATTTAAAGCGGAACCATCCCTGCAAGTCGACAGCAGTCTTCTAGTATCGATCAGCTGAAGAACTCACACGGGAGGGGGTCGGGTCATGTGTCTTCCCGAAATTGTTTTAAAGCCTCTCTCCCACCCCCTCATGTGGCTTGATGGGTTGGTTTGCAAAACCGATTGTTTATTTTATCGATTTTCCAGCCAACCCTGAATACTAAAACATTTCCGCGCCGACGACCGAAGGCAAATAGGGCTCAACCCGGTGTAAAAAAAAGACACAGTGTCTGTAGGCCCAAGGCTAGAGGGCACTCTGCTGGCAGAAAAGTGAGTCCTGTAGGTTCATCCTGGTCGTGCTTTATCGCATTTCATCACCCCTCTTCGCCGTCGTCCTGTTAAGGATTCCACCCGGTGTATATGTTTGCCTGTGTGCGTTAGGGTGATGTTTTCAATAGTCTCTCGTTATTCATCCAAAGTCGTTCTCTTCTTGCTCTCTTTTTGCGTCCTGAAGGATTCCAATCAGAATTCTTTTGAAAACACGTAATCGTATTAGATGGTGCTGATGATCGTCGGCCGAGAAGGGTGAAAGGATTCAACCACCCACTCTAGAGGGAGGGGGGGGGGGGGGGGGAGAGGAACGAGGGCATCAACGAGAGTGAAAATCAATTTATTCACCACATTCAAATTTAACAGGCACACCGACACCGACACAAATGCCATTGTTGTGGCGCGGCAAGTGCGGGGGAGTGGTGTTGAAATAATCTACAACACAATACAATAGAAGCCGGCAGCGGCAGGGCAGGCAACAGCAGGGTGGCGACTCACTCCGTTTTGCCTTCCTCACCTCAATGAGGAAAGGCTTTAAAATCACTCGAAAAATCTGGAATTTTTTTTTAATAGGTCCAATAAACCAAATTTTTAGTTTTAGCTTTTTGAGTGTTTTTTAATACCCCTGACTCAAGGCGGTTTAAGAAACACCCAAAAAGCAAAAACTGAAAATTTGGTTTATTGGACCTTTTTTTAAAAAAAAACTCCTGAAATGAACTACTTTATTCCACATCGTAGGCCCACCTTCACGTATACCTATCGAATCAGAATCAAATTCTAAACAAATGTCTGTGCGTGTGTAACTCTGTAAGTCCGTGTACGAAAAATATGCACACGATTATCTCCGAACTGGCTGATCTGACTTGGACCATTTTGGTCTCACCCTAGTCAATATTATGAAGTTTAGAAAAGTACTTCAAAAGTTATGCTAAAAAACGATTTTAGCTAAACTTCGGAAAATTGTAAAAAGGGTGTTTTTC
Source organism: Culex quinquefasciatus (assembly GCF_015732765.1). Lineage (NCBI taxonomy): Eukaryota > Metazoa > Arthropoda > Insecta > Diptera > Culicidae > Culex > Culex quinquefasciatus. The sequence continues at coordinate 108,805,303 of NC_051863.1, read as the reverse complement.
GTCATGTTATACAAGGTATTCAAAAGACCTTTCCAACAAGCCCAAAACTTTGAAGTTCTGACAACCCTATTGAAAGTCATTACCACTTAAGTGTTATTTCTACACTTTTTAGTGGCCGGATCTCAGATATTTTGATGAAAACGTTGACCAGATCTACCATGCCACCTATCGTTGGATGGGTAATCAAGAGATCTTTTCAAAGAGTCCAAAAGATTGAGAATCTGACAACCCTATCGAAAGTTATAAGTACTTTAGTGTTTTTAGTTACCTTTTTTTAGGCCGGATCTCAGATATTTTGATAAAAATAAGTGTTATTTATACCACCTAAAGGGGGATTTAGTAAGGGTTTTGAGTCTAAATCTAGGTTATCGGACAAAAAAAATGTTACAAAATTGAAATTACAGGCCACGGTATCAACATTTGAATGAAAAGAGTGTTTAAAAATGCATTATATACAGTGTTGGTATCATCGCGCTCTCGCAAGAAAATTTTCTCTCTATCGAGTTCTCGCCGCGAGTCTCGAGCTGCCGAGAGAAACTCACCGATTGCCCGGGCTCTCCTCCGCTCGCGAACGGGCTTTCTCGCGAGCCAGAATTGCCCGTTCGCGAGAAGTTGAACGTGTTAGAAACGAACAAAAAACAACACAGCGATTGAAGTTACACCTCTATACCATCGCCTGGTTCGTATTCATAAGCCTGATAAACAAATTGCTAGCTTAGGGCGAACGGCTAGCACGAGGCGCTCGCGAGCGCTCGCGGCGAGAGCGAGAACGCGAACGAAAATGCGAGCGCGAGCGAGAAGAGAAAAGTACTACAAGTTCTCTCCCTCGTTCGCGAGCGAGAAATGCTTTCCTTCTTCTCGCTCGAATTCCAACAATGATTATATACCTGTCAAGTTGTTTTGCAATCATTAATTTCCAAGATTTCTAAATATTGACGAAACTTTTGTTTTTGGGATCAAAAAAGTTTTTGCGGTGCTGCACATTGTAATTTCTTAAAAGTTCAAAATATTTTTAATTGAGCCCAAACAACCTAAATATGATTATCAATGCCGGAAAAGGCATTTTAGATTGTTCTCAGTTGATTAGATTTCTATTTCCGTTGAAATTTTGATGTTTTTTTAATTTTAATTTTTTTGACCATTTTGAAGGAGGAAGCGGGGCTGGTGACTTTTTTGTGATTTTCATTGTATGCACCAATTGATTTATTTAGTTTTGTTTACAACCATTATTAATCTACGGACAATGATAAGTCATTTTTGGTCGTTTGACATTACACCTGCAAGTGTAGTAGTGTAATCGATGTTCCGCTGAATTATTTTTTCATTTTCTTTTTACCGATTTTTCGTGCGCCAGAGAGGATAGTCATGTTCCCTTCCGATTTTTCCTCATGATGAGCGATAAAAAAATATCTTTTGATGAAGATTCTCACATCGCTGTATTGCTAAAAATAAACTTTTCAGAAAATGCCAGAGTTTGAATAAAATATTAATTCAATAATGGTGCCGATGCTTAATACTACATGACTTAATGCCTTCAACAAAGGAAATCGCTTCGATGAAGGGGTCTTAGTAACCTTTCTTTAGTTTTTCATTTCTGGGCTGCAACTATTTTTTAAAATTTAAAACGTAGGTTTCTCAACTTTGTGGTCTGGTCATATATTAAAGTTATGGACATTTATTTTACAAGTTTAATTTTTAAAATTTCCACAGATTGCCACAAATTTATTGCGTGTAGAAATCTGAAGTTTTTTTTTTAAAGGTCCAATAAACCAAATTTCCAGTTTTTGCTTTTTGGGTGTTTTTGAAACCGCCTTGAGTCAGGGGTTTTGAAAAGACCCAAAAATCAAAAAGTTAAAATTTGGTTTATTGGACCTTTTCAAAAAAAAAAAAAAAAACTCCAGAAATATACTCATCTAATGTCGCTTATTATAGTCTCAAACAAATTTCCTGAGAATCGAGAGGCTCAAAAATGGCTGGCTTCATGCTCATCTCCACTTTATTGAGGGAAAATAACATTCCAGTGGAAAACAAATATTTCCCAGGAAATGCAAAAAAGTCAACTATCTGCAAAATTTGATTTATAAATAATATAAGATCAATTAACAAAATTTAAAAATTTTCAATGGCCTAACGATTTTTTACAGTGCTTAAATTATAAGTGTTTTCCCTGTTTTCCTATAAAATATTATGTTGCCAAATGTTTCAATAAAAACGTGTCTGTATATTTAACAATCAAAAAATATGTTCTCCTAATTTTACCATAATTTGGGGCGAATCGGGACTTCTGAATAGGGACAGCAGTTTTTAGAGCACTTGTTGGTCTGAGTCTGTTCTAACTGAAACCAACCAGAAAAATCAAAATATTGTGCTCCCAGTTTACGGTTCTCATACTTCTTAATTTAAGAACGTTGAAAATGAGGAAAATTTAGAACTAAAAGAAAAAAAATAACTACAAAATTTCAATGCAAATTACTACTAATGCCTAAAAAATCAATGCCTGAGGCATTGATAAAAGTTCATTTTTTTTTAAACGAGTCCAAACATGCTAAATATGATTATCAATGCAGAAAAAGGCATTTTAGATTGTTCTCAGTTTATTAAACTTCTATTTCCATTGAAGTTTTGATGTTTTTCGAAAAAATAATTTTTGGTCCTCTGATTTTTCGAACCAATTTTGAAGGCGACATAAGCTTTGGAAAATATTTGCAATGGCCTTAATGGTTTTAAAAATAATATGTTTTTGTTGAGATTAAAATATGTATTACATACTAAAAAATTACCATTTAAAAGAAACTGATTTATAAAGATTTATTTCATGTTTTGTGTTCTAAGCCTGCTAAATTTCCTATCTAGTTATTATAAGAGAGCACAGAGGCGTCGATGAATTTATTAGCATTTGTCTAAAAATAAATAAATAAAATACGATAGAATACAATTTTCCATCGCTTTGAATGAAAATGATGATTTATGCTGATTGCATACTAGATTTCACTACGTTTTTGTGATTATTGAATAGTTTAGTTAACCAAGGCAAGGCAGCGGCTATGTTTAACGCAAAACATTTCTGTAAAGAAATATTCAATTTTCTGAATGACTTATCATCTCAGGTTTTTTTAAACACAGTTAAGCTACAAACGAAAAAAAAAAATCAAATAGTTTATGAATTCAACTTAATTTGAACGTGATAAAAATGGTTTTAGTTATCCGTTATCAATACATCATACAGAACATAAAAATAAATAAAATATTGAATGAAATCTTATTATTGCACCTCAAAAAACATTTCTCCGACATTAAAATATCCCTTTTCAAGTGGCCACCCTGCCACCGCCAGGACTCGTGCAAAACATTCCAACAATCGGGTCGTCGTTGTCGTCGCCGTTCCGTTGGTGAGTGCCTCCAGGGCATGTTCCACTCAGTCGACTTGTGTCACTCTCTTCGGGGGCTCCGGAGGGCAACAGAAGAACAGAAAAGTTCCAAAAAAGCGAGCGCAAAAACCCACCGAGAGCAATTTATCGATTTTCCAATTTACTTTCAAACTAGAATTAAATTTCACTTTAACACGAGAGGGAGCGCACGCCTGCGAAAAGTGCCATTTAAGTTCGAGGGGTCCATCACCTCTTCAACAACGTTGCAAAGTGAGTGAGTGAGTGCGGTAAAGTAAGACGACAACCACCGTATTATTGACTTGTGGCTGTGGCTAGGTTTTTTTTTGACGTTCGAATTAGAAATTCAAATTTTTAGCAAACTGAATACAATAACCTCACCTCACACTCGATAGGTCTGATGTCTGCAACGCGGAGTGCACTTGCAGGGTCCGAGGGCAGGCCGGCGGGCAAACTCGCAATGTCCATCCTTCTTTTTTTTTGCTGTAAACTAGACTTTGGTTGGGGCAGCGAGGAGTGTGGTGGAGGAAAAGACAACACTCAAAAGGTGTGAAATTGACTCAATTTTTTGTTAACACACACGCAATAGTCGCGAGCTATAGCGAGTGACGACATTTTGTATCAGATTCCAATGATCACTTAAAAATAATCTGCAGAATTTTTTATTCTTTGCGTCCCATCCAATACTCGTTCAACGGCAGCGAAATTATGGGAATATATTTTTATCAAACTTGGTTTATGTCGAAACAGCTAGTCTCAGGATAAGCAGGTATTTAATATGAGAAAATGAAATGGTTTATTACTACTGAACAATTCACTTCAAGAATGCAAACCTTCTAACAAGCGTCGGGTTAGCATCCCTGACAGCCAATCCAAAGATGATAGTTCGAATCCCAATTGAAACAAAACAAATCTTCTGCTTTTTGCCATACATTTTGACGATTTTTTCCATACAAACTTCAAGCAATTAAAGGGGTTCCAGTGGTCAGAATGAGCTCAAATTTTTAATTTAGTCTAGTGATGGGCCAATCTTTAATTTCAGGGGGAAGCCCCGAGAAAGCCCGATTTTGGGCAACCCCAATGATCATATTTTATGAATTTTTGAAATTCCAATGTTCAATACCACAGTACATAGTACTTTTTTTTCAGCACCACTTAAGTAACCACAAGCACTTAAGAGCGAGTCCACGAGCAAAGCATACCCATCTCGCATCGACCTCACCAATCTGCCACCAATCAGGGGATGTTTTTTTCATATAAAACTAGCATCTGGCCAAAATATGAGCACTCTAGGTCAACGGGAAGTTGGGCAAATCAGGACAAAAATTTTGAAGGTTCAACAATGTCAAAAATCTTTAAAAGGCTATAACTTAAGCAAAATTTAATTTAATTTCAAAATTCAAAATACATCTGAAAGGTCTTAAAAATGCAACAAAATGCAGGGAGAAGCATCCCAATTGGTTAAATCTTATTGGCATTTTAGTGAAAAGATAGCACACTTTTTAAACTCAAATAAAAAAGTGTGCCATCCAGATATCAACTTGATTCGACCTGCAGCTTGTAGGGGACATCTGGGACTACCATCTGAGACTGAGAACGCTTTGGGTAAGGTAGTTTAACATATTAAATAGACACTTTTACTGATTGTGATTTTTGCTCGGGGACCCCTAAGATCCCATTTCCTGGTGATAATTTTATCATATTCGTGTTATAGCCTCTTTTAAGAATTTTGACGTTTCTGAACCTTCAAACTTTGTGTCCCGACTTACCCCACTTTCCGTTGACCTAGAGTGCCCACATTTTGGCCAGAAGCTAGTTTATGTGTACAAACAACCCTTGAAAATTTCAGGCAGATTGGTGAGGACCAAACGACATCCCATACAAAGGGGTATGCCCTGTTCGTGGACTCCTGGACTTGCTCTTAATTGAAGTATTGATTCAGTACTAAATCAGCAGTTCAATCACAAATTTTAGATTTGATCTTTTTATTCTTTTATTATATTCGAAACTGTACCACATTTAAAAGTTTAAAAAAAACTGCTGTCTATTTTCAGACTGCATTCCCAATTCACCCAAGTTAACGGTACACGATTAAATTATTTAAGGACAAATTATCAATAAGTTCATTCAAATATTAGGTATTGAATTGGGTGAATAGGAATAAGAAGGATAATTTATCTAGCGATTAAAAAAAAGATGAAATATTACATTCGCTGTCGAATATACATTGGAGTAATGAAAACGACTTATCATTCCTGCTACATTTAAAATGTTTATTATCAGTTTCTCGAAAAGAATGCTAGTTTTTCGGAATCAAAAAATATATTTATCATTTTTAAAGTGAAGAAGAAGAAGACTTCCATCATTGCCATGATTTTTTGTTTAAAGATATAAATTTTGCGTTGCTATCAATATTTTGACAAAATTTCTTCTACAAGTTGTTCAGTATAGTGCCCTACACATGCTGATGTCCCTTTCCTTGCAAAGTTGTGGAAATTGTCATTAATCAATGATTTCCAACTAGAACGTCAATGATTGTGCCACAAAATTATATAAATTTTGAAACATATTTGATTTAAACCAAAAATTCTTTCAGTGGCTTCAATAAGGCAACAACTGGCTTATGCTGATTTATTTTGGTGCAGAAATTTGTTACATTTAATTCAATACAGAGAATTTTAGAATGATGATCAACGGCTTCACCTTAAGAAATATTTGTACTTTTTTTGCCGCTAAAAACAACATAATCGTTCTTAGCCCCAATGGTTTGACACCAACTGTTGTCTTCACAGTAGGACGTAACATTAGGCGTGTTCAAGCAAAGCTACGTCCTATTGAAATATTAACTTAGAACGGAAACTTTTGTTTTGTTCAGTGGTTCATCAAATTAGTTAAATGATTACTCAGGTTTCCAAGAATATTCGAGTTTTAAATATTTTCAAACTATTCATAATATTGTATGTTTTTCCATCCGACACCTAATGTTGGCATAGAGCTTCTGAAAAGCGTTTCCAATCGATAACAAGTAATAAATAGATTCATTAGAAGTGAGTAAGCAAGTTTTTTTTTCAAAAGTACACATAAACTGTGATAAGCCTCCACTCTTTTCTGGCTAAACGTTACTGTTATTAGTTTTGAACTAGTCTAAATGCTGCAATTTTTCAAATTATTTGCTAATTGGGTCCTAAAATGAAGCTTGGATTGCTGATATTATTGTTTACAGCGATAAAGCTTATTTTTATGAGTACAATGACCCTTTGTACGATCACAAAGAGTTTAAAATGAATCAATTTGGAAAAATTAGCCTAGCGCTCCTTCTTGACTGAAAAGTTCCTACTTGACAGCTCGTTCCAAGGGGACCGTAGTGGATCCATCGAAAAAATGTTGTCTTGTCAACATTTTTTTTGCATTAAAATGAAAAAAAGTGATCAGAAATGGCTTTTAATCGTGTTTTTTACCGTTGTACAAACAAATTGACATAGGGCTTTAGTACCCAATTAAATACACTTGTCAATTGAATCTGAAGAAAAATATTTGTAGAAATGTACCATGTAACCACTGAACCTAAAATAAGTCATAAAGCTGTCCTGGCACAACGGAAGTAAAAAAATATTTTAAAAATAAAACAGGTATTTTAATCGATCTTCATTCAAATGCAAAATAGAATTTCAAGTTTTGAAAGTATGTTTTTTCCAGTTTTTTTTTAACATTAATTGTTAATTTTTATTGGAAGGCAACATTAATCTATCAACACTTCTGACTTATTTCCTCTTAAACTGTTTTGAAAGTTTTGATTATTAATTATAACATAAACTGAACAATCCTGTTGAATGATATTTTTTAAATTACCAAGCAATTGTCTCACATTGTCACTTTACTTCTGTTTAAATGTATCTTTTCCAATTATTCTTTAATTTCTTCACTTTTTAACTTTTGTTACTTACCTTTATTGCACTTAACAACTAAAAACATATATACGATCCTAGTACTAATTCTAACCAGAACCAAGAAATCCACCTCGACGCAGCACCTGAAATTCTCAGCTTCCGCACCTTGCTAAACTATAGAACAGCAAAATTTCCACCCCACGGCAAACAAGAATTTTCACCGTCGTCGGTTGGTTTGCGGAGAGTTTCCGCGCCGAGTCGGCCAAGACCAGCAGCAGCAGGTTGAGCAAAATGAAGCGCGCGCTCTTCGCGAAGTTCTCCCGCGGGTTGGTCCCAGCAGGCTGCCTCTTCCCGGTGGTGGTGGTGGTGGCAGCTCCTGTACGCATGCACCACTGTTTTGTGTTGTTTCTTCTTTCTTTCTAGAGAGGTACCGGCACCACAGCAGCTCGACACAAGTTTGAGTGGTGAAAAACGATAGAAAGGGATGGGGAGATGGAGCGCGTATAGTCGTGTGTGGTGAAGACACGAGGAGAGCAAGGCGCTTGTGGTGGTGTGTACGTGTACGCGTGAGAGAAGTGAGGAGTAGTTGCGCACTCGTTCTGGTACGAAATGGTTGCAGGTGAGAGCGAGGGAGAGCGCAAACGGAAAGGGGTGGAGCCAAGGTTTTGACGTTGAAGTTGGAAGAACGGAATGAGGTGAGATCAGCCAAAGTGGTGAGGTGAAGTGGATTTCGTGCGATGGTGTGTGTGTTGGTGCGATGAGTAGCGAACGAAGTGTGCCTTGAGCGCGACGCTGTGTCTTGTGTTGTGCTGTGGACCAGCTAGGCCTACTGCGAGTGTGTGCGTGGAGTCGTGTGTGGAAGAGCGACAGCAAAAAACGATCGAGTGAGACACGGGAACCACACCGAGTGCGGTGAATAGTTGAATATATTGTTTAGTCAACTTCTATGATTCGGAGCGTTTGCACGTATATGTCTCGATTGTGCGTGTATATTTATTAATTTATTTTTTATTTTACACACAACGTTTCTTTCCTCCTGGAGCGTTCGTCGTGGAGAGTGTGTTTTGCTTGAGATCTGAGCACCGCGCGATGACAGTACGGCGGTCGACGACGTAGCAGCGACGTGAAATCCGTTTTTCACCCGAGATCGTAAAACAATTTGGACAAGCACACACAGGTCGTGAACAACAGAAAATCGTGAACGTGAACGCCGCGAACGAGTCAAGTTCTGGCCAGTGATTGCGTTGACAGCGAAGGTTGGTTGACGCCGCCAAGTGACAACGAGGAAAATTTGAGTAACGAAAAATATCCAGTGAAATGTGAAGATAGTCGTTATCAAAAGACGTACCTGATACCTGAAATCTTGGAAGCGAGTTGATGCAAAAGTCAAGAACCAGCATCAGGCCACACTTGGTTTGTGACAACTGAGTGGGACTGCCATAGCGATCCCGAGTGAGGGTGAAGAAAACAAGAATAGCATCAGCAGCAGCAAGTGATCTAAACCGAAGAGCGCGCGCGGGATGTGTGCATAAGTGTGTTTATGTTTTGATCGTTTTTTTGTCAGTCGCGCGCGAGAGTTCTTTATGGTTCCCGGCCGGAGAGAGAGAGAGAGAGAGCGGGGAAAAAAAGGAACCCAAATAAATGCCACAATTAATTTGAATAATCTTGAATGAAGAAACAGAAATTAACATAATTCGTATACTCGCGGGACGCAGTAGCGGCTTGAAACAGCATCCAGTGGCGAACACCGAACGCAAAGTTGTACGCGCGAAGATACAAACAAGAAACTAAGAATACGGTTGAAAATTCCAGCGCCAGTAAAACAATTTGAAAGAGTTGGAGAGAAGCAAAGAGAAGTTATTAGCGAAGAGTAAACACCTGAGCGATGATTGATTGATTCTAGCTCTGCACTGGAGAATTGAATTATCGAAACTCACACACAGCCAGCAGCAGCAGCAGCAGCTTGGAAGCAAACACACAACTTAAGACAACGGCTCAGTGTGGACGCTGAAAGAGGAAGACAAATAAAACAAGTCTCTGATTTGATTACTTTGACGTGATCGACATTTTTTGTGAGTGTGTCTCCAGCGCGAGAGATCATCGGTGAGAACCAGGCGCGACCTGTTACTGCGGCCAGTGCAGGTTTCGGGTGAAACCTGATAGTAAAACGGGACAGCAAACGCCAAACGCCGGAATAAGGGCAGTGGAAGAAGCAAATTTTCGGTGCCGCTGAGGCGTGTTATGCTAGTGAACCATTTTTGTTAATATCGGAAAACTGAGCCCAAATTTGGAGCCCTACCCCGCCAGCGTGGACGGGCTTAACAGCCCGAGAGCGGTGGGGATGGCCGCTACCACGTACATATCGTCCAGCGGGGAGTTGGATATGGCCTTGGGCGGCGGATATCATACATCTTCACCGCGGAGTGCAGCCGATGCAAACGAGATGAAGTACATGCATCACCACCACCACCAGAGTCACCACCACGTGCCCTCGAGTCCTAGTCCTAACCCAGCCGGTCTGGGTGGCGTGACGGGTGGACTGGGCGGCGTAGGTGGTAACCCATGGGCCGCACTCCAGCCAACCGATCCTTGGGCCCTGCACTCTCACCATCCTCACAGCCACCCGCATGCGACAGACGTGAAGCAGGAAATGCATTTATCGCAACAGGCCCGGGCACAACAGGGCATGGCCTCACCACATGCTTGGCACGCACCGGTACATCCTGGAACGCACTACGCGACCGGGGGATCTCCACTGCAATACCACCATGCAATGAACGGTATGCTCCACCATCCTGCTCATCCTGCTCATCACCAAAGTGCACCACCTATGCATCCCTCGTTACGGGGTGAATCGCCTCAGCTACACATACCACACCACCACCTGCAAGGCGATCGGGACGTGAGTGCCGGTGAGGAAGACACCCCAACGTCGGACGATCTGGAAGCATTCGCAAAGCAATTCAAACAGCGACGAATCAAGCTCGGATTCACCCAAGCCGACGTCGGTCTAGCCCTCGGTACCCTCTATGGCAATGTTTTCTCCCAGACAACGATATGTCGATTCGAGGCTCTACAGTTAAGTTTTAAGAATATGTGCAAGCTAAAGCCACTGCTGCAGAAATGGCTCGAGGAGGCTGACTCAACGACGGGATCGCCGACCAGTATCGACAAGATTGCGGCACAGGGTAGAAAACGGAAAAAGCGAACCAGCATCGAGGTGTCCGTGAAGGGCGCACTCGAGCAGCACTTCCACAAACAGCCCAAACCATCTGCCCAAGAAATCACATCGCTTGCCGATTCGTTGCAGCTCGAGAAGGAAGTGGTCCGGGTATGGTTCTGCAACCGACGGCAGAAGGAAAAGCGAATGACGCCACCGAACACGATGGGCGGCGACATGATGGACGGAATGCCACCAGGGCACATGGGTCACGGTGGACACGGCTACCATCCGCACCACGATATGCACGGTAGCCCCATGGGTACGCACAGCCACAGCCACAGTCCGCCCATGCTCAGCCCTCAGAGCATGGGAGGTGGAGGGCACCATCAGCTTACGGCCCACTAGCAATCAGAGCACCAGGAGTCCAGCAATAACCCGGCGGTATTCCAACCGATACACCATCCGGCGATAATGCAACCGCATCATCACCACCATCATCAGCATACCGCCGCTGCCGTCTCCTCCGTCGCTGGCAACAGCTATAGCATAGCATCGACCACCACGAATACCTCTTCGCCACCGTCGATGACGTCGCCATCTACCGGGGCACCGATGCCCGGCGGATCGCCCTCATCTTCGGCGGCGGCTGCTGCTCAAATGTACATAGATCATAGGCATCACCAGCAGCAACAGCAGATGCACGCTAGACGGATATTTCAAGAATGGACTCTGCAGTTCGGACCAACCGGATCTGCGACTGGTGCACGATATCTCAACTAAGGACCCTCTCCAAGGACGGGGTCTTTCCCAACCGTAAGAAGAAGACGAAGATCAACATTCCCACAAACGGCAACAACAACAACAACAACTGCAACTTATATGAATACAACACACGAAACCAATAAGATGCAAGCTAGTAAAATATTAAATAATTTGATGCCCCCCTTAAATAAATTGTTTAAATAAAAGTTTAAACTCTAAACAACACACAAAAATCAAGCAAAAAGTGGTGACTTAAATACAATTGGTGAAACTCCGATCGAAACTGTGTTTACCTGTACATAGAAAAAGAAAACAAAACAAAAAATATGCAAAGTAAAACAAGTAATGAAAGTAAGCTAAATATAATCAGTACCGCGTAAGAAATGTATGCAAAACTTAGAATTTATAAATGAGATAACAAAAAAACAACAAAAAAAGCAAAACACACAACAGAGCTAGTTAGGAATGAATGGAGAGCGCGCGCGGAATTCCAAGAGCAAAACCAGAGAAGTTCTAGTGATATATATAAAAAATGAGTAAAGTAGCACCGAAAACCCACGAAAATGATACCACAAAAGTGTGTGAAATGTATAAAAAATGAGCGAAACAAAAAATATACTTTGTGCAAAATAGAAAATCTAACCATCGAAAAGTGAGTTCAAGCTGTAAGTATTCTTATCCAAGTGGGCACTGCGTTGCAGATTTTTCGTGATTGGCCGACGGCAGTTCGTGGCTTGCTTAGATTCCAAACTTTTGTTTTGCAAAAAAAATTAAACTGGTGGCAGATTTTTGTACTGCCGGCCAAGGTGTTAGCGTTGCGAGGGAGATCCAACGGCGACGTCCAAAACGATTCCGGCCAAATAATCGTGAAATTGCTCTGCGGCAGACCTTCGGGAATACCCCGGGGTTGTTCGCTCGTTGCCGGGTGTGTGTGTATGTGTGCACGAGGTCGTAAATTTTTGAAGTATCGTTTTGTTTTCTGGGCCTGCTTTGTTTCTTCCTTGCACATCCTTGATTCTTCCTTGAGTCGATGCGCCCCGCTTGCTGTGTGCGTGTGCGTGTCCTGTGTGTCTCGTGCGGGAAATTTCCTGTTCAGGAAATTCCGGTAGTATCCTTTTACGACCCGGAGCCCCGACGGCAGGCCGATTAGTGATGATTGTTTTTTCGTCCTGTTGCTTTCACACCTTTTCGGCTAAAGTGTCCTTTCGTGTTGGCTTGCTAAGCTATAGCCCAATTCGCTAGGTCAACAAGGGGCAGGGCTATCGATGGTTGTGCCGTTCCCTTTTTGCGCTGGCTTCTTCTTCCGATTTCTTCCAATTTCTGGAGATTCTTACGGAATTTCCCCGTAATCGTCCCGGTGACGAGTATTTATAGCTTGTGACCCCCGGGATGGTTTAAACCTGGGAAATTCCTCGCCACACTCTTCGCAAAGAAGGTCGCAAGAATGCTGAGAATTGACTTTCGATGAAAGATTTCCTAGTTTGAGTGTCCACCAATGTATACCGAACCCCCTTGGTATACATAAACGCAAGCAAAATATTTGTAAAACAAAATGTGAGATCAAACATAAAACAAACACTAGACAGATGTAGAGATGCGTCAGATGGAATCTATAAAATCAATACAAAAAACTGTGTACGAAACAATTACAAAACATAGAATACCAATATTTGTAAGGTCGGATAAGATCTACGAGGAGAGTAAAATCCCCAGCAAAAGTGCGTTCATCAAACATTCCAGAATAAAATTCCTTGTTTAATGCTCAAAAGTACACACATTTTTTGTTCTTTTTTAATTTCGTGAAATCCCTCAAACTTGATATTTTTACACTAAAACCCCGATGGTTTGACAACGATATTTGCCACCTCTTTTGTGCGAAGCTCATACGCTCTACCAATTGTTAGTTTTGCTAGTGTGCATGAGAATCGTGTAAAAAGTGACAGGTCGTCATTTTAGTTTGGCTTTATCAAACCGACGGGATACAAACTAAAGGATCAAATTAAATGATGTTAAATCAGTAGGTTAGTGTAACATGCTTTTTATCTATTTTCACAAGCTAAAAATTCAACTGTTGAAAAATTCTTTCAATTAAAGATATTCCTTACTTGTTTTTGATGGAATTGGTTAAGAAGTCATTTGCAGTTTGTAAATCAACAAAAGATACTAATTCTTTATCCGTTCAATTTAATACGCGTTGTTTTAAAACTAAGTGGGTTCACTCTTGATTGAAAACATTAATTATAATCAAATAACATTAATTCATTTAACAACTAACTAAATTCAGATGTTTGAAAACAATTTTAAACAATTGCATTAAAAAATTATTCTGCCGTTTTTATTTGAATATCTTTGTAAATTTCTCCTTAACTAATTCTCCCACAGTTTGGATGACATAAAAATTGATTTAAGAAAAAACAACAATGGCTGAGTTTTTTGCACTTAGAAAGATTTTTTCTTACATTTCCGTGAATTTGATTTTTTAAACTCTACATTTGACATACATGTTTCATCTCATTTGTTTCCGAATCAAACCAAAACATTTCGTTGCTACGCAAAATTCGCACAATTCGGCAGTTTCGAAACCTCCTACTTTCCACGTGCAACACGCATTTTATACGACGAAGCAAAATCGAGCAAAGAAAAAAAAACTTAGCTTAACGAATAGGTTTAAACAAAAAAGATAAAAAAGACAGGGTAAAATTATAAAAGTAAATGAAAATACCAACCAAGGTTTACGTTTGCGTTCTCTAGAAATCAATTTCGCTCAGTTTGGCCAGTAGTGCCGTTCCTGAACATAGGGCGGTATTTGTTTGTTCTTGGGTTCTTGTTACAGTCTTCTCACTCACATACTTTGAATTGGGTCATTTATTTCTCGAAAATCTTGGTGTAAAACAACATTTATTTTTTTCTCAAGCTTGGCAAGCGAAACAAATAATAGACTCGGAAATCGACTTAACTCTATATTTATGTGTTACACGTTTTGAATCAAAAATAAACTGTAAATCGCGAAATCTCAATTTTGTTATTTAATGTGTAGAGAAGAAAAAATAAACGAAAACGACGACAAAGAGTTTAGAGATGAGGATAAAAAACAAAAGCTTATAATTCTACGATTAGTTAATTGTGAAATCGTGAAACATGATTAAACTTAGTACGAGTTTAAGTAAAAGAAAAAAAAATACAAGCAAGTCATGTATAAGAAAGCAAAACGTACATTACACTTGATTATTGAGGAATCTCCCGCATAAGCAAAATAATAAGTGTAGAAGTGAACAAACAAAAAATCCAACCCATGCAAGTATATATAAAGTGAAAATACAAAGCAAAATTGTACTAAACATCTAATAAGTTTTGTCGACTGTAAATACTTGTAGAAAGACGTGTTTCCGCTCGGTTTGTTTTCCGTTTCCGTATTTCACTCCGTTGCTAGTGAAGAGAGTTCAAGAATTTTCTCGTGAACTATTAGTACACTTTTTTTTTCTTGTTTTGTGTTTACATACGTAAATGAGATTTGTTTGTTCAAAATCAAATTAGGCAATGCAGAAAAGAAAATCAAATACTTTATTGAAAGTAAAGTCAGCCCGTAAAGAGTTTAGTTTAAAAAACGCAACCAACATTCCAGTGCGATTGGAATCGATCGCAAATTCCCAACAGAGACAGGACTTAATTATTGGTTTAGTTTTATTCGTGTCTCGTTTCTTGCAAAGATTATTTTTACTCTGATTTGTAAGCAAAACAATGTGACAAGAAAGCACACACACACAGAGAAGAAAGATTAAGATAAGTAATTAATTATTAGAGTTATTATTATTCTATTATAATTATTATACACGAAGAAAAACCAATTTTATTAAAAATATTTATGATGAAAACAAAAATACCCAGCATTTCCTTTGATTTGACGCTTCGAAAAACAGACAACAAAAAACTCTCAACAAAGTTTTCCATTTTGGGGTTGCTTGTCTCGTTTTGGTGTTGGTGTCTTTTCTCCCCAATTCTAAACGATGTTGGTGGTGGTGTTTGTAGCTTTTCCTGGACCAAATCTCGCAGTCTCCCCACGAAAAACTCCAAACGGTGACGACACCAACACCAGCGCAGTCAAAGCAAGCGTCGGAGTGGGAAAATCCGAGAATCTCCAACAAATACACCCACAGTGGAAGAGCATGCCATGGCAAGTTGAGAGTGAGAGTACCTGCGTTTTCCTCAAATTTCCACCGTCGTCGTTGATCTTGCGGGTTGTGTGTGTGTGTGCGTTGGATGCTGTGCATGTCCTTTCTGTCATGATGTCCTCCGTCGCGGGGGGCTTCCGACGATGATGGCCAATGATGACGGTTTGGGGGGGCTAGCCGACGTTTCCATGGAAACTGTCTCGCGCTTTCCCCCTTGGAGCATCTGTGTGAGTGAGTATGAGTGTGTGTGCGTGCGCACCGTGAAAACAATGTACTGCCGCCGGTGACTTGGATTTATGTTGCTTTTCTAGTGCTAGTAATGTGGCCTACTACGATGACTAGCTCTCATCGCCGAAGAAATTTGCGTGCGTTTGCGCGCGTGTGTGTGTGTGTGTGTGATGGCGGCGGCGGCGACTGTTTGTCATTGTCACTGTGGTATAGTGTGGTGTGGCACAAGTGTCATCATCGCTCAGTGTCATCACGCGTGAGACACGGTCGACTCTGTCGCCATTTTAATGATGATGGAGGCGGTTTTGTCGTCCGCACCACCACCAGCGCCATCTCGGAGAGGCACCTGAAACGAACCGACGGCTGTTGGTGTTGTTGCTGCTATTGTTATGCGTTCCGGTTGTGTTGGATGAGTCGTTTTGGCGGTTGTTGGAATGTACAACGCGGCGGTAAGTACGACCCCAAGCCAGCACAACTTTACTCGCACACTCTCTCGTCGGTTAGCTTGAAGTTGGAATAGCTGAGCAGAATGGCTTTAAAGTTTGCTGGAATTTTGTCAGGTAAAGTCGGGGGTAGTTTGTTTGGGATAAAATGACTAAATTTAAGCTAATAATTTTTTTTTTTGACTAAATAACATTACATTTGAAGATAAAGCCGTCAATCATTTTCAAAGAAAATTCATCATGACTCTAATTGCTATATATTGGATGCTTTATGATGAATGTTTTCACCTTAATACTTTCTCAATTAATTCTCACCAAAAGTTCACGTTCTTGGTTTAATATGGGGGTTGAACAAAATTTTAAATTGATCTAGAGTAAAATGAGAAATATATAGAATATTTTGTAGAGTTATGTTGACATTTGGATATGAATTGAAAATAGAAGTAGCTATGCGGGAGACATAACCGGAACGGAGTTGGATATCATAAATGACGTCAGTTTTGTAAATATCGTGGCATCTCCTGGACTTTGGAAACATTTCGATATTTGCTCAAATTGATATCAAATTGGAAGTTAATAGTTTTACTAAATATCACTACAAGAAGTCTTTTCAACCATGCATTTCGGTATTAAAAATATCTCAATCGCTCATGTTTTAAGTCATGTGAACTCTGCTGATTGCATTTAAAAATCATTTAATCAATTTTGGGAATTGTATGATTTAATGATCACTTGCGAAATGTGGACAACCATTTTTAATTCCCTTTAAAAAGAAGCTTAAAAATGGTACTTTTACTGATACTAAATACGACAAAATACCTACATCTGTTTCATCAACTCTTGTGGAATTTTTGTTGATTTTCGCAATAAAACTTAAAATTAAAAATAAATCTTATCATCGGTCATTCTATGTGCAAACTGTTGTTCACGATAGTATCTCTCCAAATGAAATTTAAAAGATGACTGTAAGGGCACAAAAGCGTTGCCACCTGATTTTGTTTATTATTGATTCTCGGAGTGCAGATTTATAATTGGAAACTTAGGGAATCCCACACCTTAGATATGTTTTTGAGACTTTTTCAAATCATTTCAAGGGCTCCTCGATCATGAAATTATCTTTAATTGATTTTATGATTTGATAAATCGAATCCTGTCTGAATCAAGACTAACATTTCAAATGCGCCAAGCTTTCAATATTACGCCCTTTTGAAATATTAGTGTTGATTTAAAAATAATGAAAATGTTTTTTTTCGAAAATATCAAAAAATTTCACAAATGTTTCATATTTTAACATTGAAAATCGGACCTTTAGTTGCTGAGATGTCGACATTAGAAAATGGTGGGTTGTTTTGGTGAGACTTAGAAAACATCAATTTTTCTGTTTTTAAATCTTTGCATTGCAATATCTCAGCAGCTAAAGGTCGTGTCAAACAAGTTCAAGAAAGCAAAATATAGAGAATTTTCTCAGCTCTTCACAATTTTTTTTTAAATGTGGGCAAACGTGGGCACTAATTTTGAATAATTGGGCGTCATCCATAAAGTACGTACGCTCTTAGGGGGAGGGGGTTACCGTAGGTGTGACAAAATGTGACGAAGGGGAGGGGGTTTGCGAGACTGTGACGTCACGCTAGGCTTTTTTAATATTGCATAATATTAATTCGTAATGTACACAATTACATTAAATCCTTCTTTCTAAAATTTTTGCTTACTATTATTTAGAATTATCACATTATCAATTATTATATAGTCACTTTTTTTTATTCAGCTGGAACTTCAATATTTTGCAAATACTTGCTCGATAAAAATAAATGGCTTGAAAGCAGGATGTTCATAACAAAACTGCTATAAACGGTTTGAACTTATTAGATACAAAGCTGTGAAAAACAGTTTTCAAGATATTTTAATACTTGAATGTTATACTAGGCCTAATTTTAAAAAAAAAGATACCAAACTGTTTTTTATATCGCAATGTTTATTCTAGAAAATTAATAATTAGACAACTGATAATTTTTTTCCATATTAAAATTGGCAAAAATACCAAAATTATGAGAGTTTAAAGAAATAAAAACTACAAAAAATCCCATCGAAACAAGGGGGGGGGGGGCTGGTAAAATGTGACGTACTATTTGAGGGGGGTTCAACCTTGTGTGACAAAGTGTGACATAGGGGGGAGGGGGGGTTAATTTTGGCCGATTTTTGCGTGACATACTTTATGGATGACGCCTTGCTACTATTTTCAAAAAAGTTACCTAAAATGGCAATAACTTGAAAACGGTGCACATTATCAAAATTTCATTGAAGTACTTGTTGATGGCAAATTTGATTTTACATCGAAAAATGAAGTTGAAAAATTTTTGCGATCAATATTTCGATTTTTTGAAAAAAATCAGTATTGATTCAAAAATTCACAACTCGGTCAAAGATTTTTTGCCCATTCTAGAAATTTCTGTTCAGAACTATTCAGAAAATGTTATATTTTTTATGAATTCATTTAATTAATTTCATCTCATTTTCAATCAATTTTCCTTTTTTTTTAATTAGATTAGTGTA
Source organism: Culex quinquefasciatus (assembly GCF_015732765.1). Classification (NCBI taxonomy): domain Eukaryota; kingdom Metazoa; phylum Arthropoda; class Insecta; order Diptera; family Culicidae; genus Culex; species Culex quinquefasciatus. The sequence continues at coordinate 108,786,715 of NC_051863.1, read as the reverse complement.
TCCAGTTTAATCGATAAACGAAAATTAAGCTGTATCTGCATTTTTCATTTGATTTATTCAGTTTTTAAGCATTACTTGTGTGAAGTTATTATTCTAAGCTGAGATATGGAAAAAAAGTTATAAAGCGAAAAACATCGTTTTTTTTTTTATTTTGGAATTGAAAACATTGGAATTGTTTTTTTAATATTTAAAAAATGCATTTAAATCGTTTAAACTACTTCCATTTTATTTTTATGAACTTAATCTACAATTAATCAAACTCATTTAATTCATTTTTTATGAAAATCTGTGTCAAATTCATGGTATCATGATTATGATATAAAATATTGTCTTTATGATTTAAATAGCCTTAAATATTCTCAAATGAAATTGTGAAAAAACACCCCTTAAGTTTGATGTTAAGTTCTTGAAACGAATGATTGCAATACAAGGAAAAAAGTCAATTATCGGGATCCTGAATTGTGTTCATGAATTTGAGAACCACGAAGACATATTTTCAAATTTATAGTGAAAATGCACTATACTCATAATTTAATTCCTTCGGTGTTCCCAAATTCATGAACACAATTCACGATTACGGGAATTATTTTTTTTTCTGTGTAGTAATTCGTTTAAAACGGGATTAATCTAATTTTCAAATAAAACACAAAAAGTCAGTTTTGCCAAGCAATTTTTCATATTTTGCGAAAAACCGGGTTGCATCGATTGTTAGAAAATTCTATGGGAACCTTTTGCGAATAGTTTACCACCGGAAGAAGCGGGTGATGACTGAAATGATAAGTTTCAGAATGTTTTCTTTGAACAAATTTCTCGGTAATATAAAAAATAAGAATGAAAAGTCGGCATCTTTTCAAAATTCTTGAGAGATAGTATATTTTTCAGAACTGCATTAAAATGTTCAATGATGGCGCGTGAGCAAAACAAAACTCCTACGCATGTTTTCAACAGTTTTTCTTGTGCATTCTTTGATTGAGATCAACAGCATCATTGTCGTCGTTGTCATCTGCTGACATAATTATTTTTGATTAAAAAAAATCTAAAAATACTATGGTTTTAAATAAGTATAAGTATTCTATTTGAAAATTTTATTTCGCAATTCAGCAAAACTTAACCTTGCTTCACCCAAAAACCTTGACAACAGCAAAAAAAAGAAGAAAAATCCGCTGTCAAAACTGTTGCCAACATCCTCCGCATATCGCGAGCACATCCTCCGCCATCCGTCGTCGTCGTGAGTGCGCGATGATGTGCGCGTCGTTTTTCGAGATTTAACAGATTTCTGTTTTAATTTCGAGTGAAAACTGCTACCAGAGCATCGGAGTTTGGTCCCGCTCGCCTCCCCGCTTGTCCTTCCATCGTGTTTGACGTTGAAGCACACACACCTTCCACGGCTTGCTTCTTCTTGACTTGACAGTTTGCGCTGCTCACCGGGAAGGATCAAGAGATTGCAAAACGGAAGAGGTGTTGCAAAATTCTCTCGCGATGCTGCCAGGGGATAGAGAAAGAGAGAGAGAGGAAATACGCGCGAATAAAGACACGAAGGCACTGTGGAGTGAGATTTTAAAGCAGCGATTAAGATATTTCTGGGTCTTTCATGGCGCGGTTTAATAAAAATGAAATAAAAATAAAACTTTTCCGTAGCATCAAGAGGGATGGTTCTGCCCGTGTGTCGCGGCGGTTGGTTCATTCATGGTGAGTGCAGTGGAGAGAGAGTTGGTCTTACTGCGGATGAAACTATTAAGCTTTGTAGCTTGATTAAGTGGGGCAGCGATGTTTTTATTTTGTAATAGATATGTCAAATTATTTGAAATGTACTGTTCTATATATGTGTTATTTATGTTATTAGTTCCTTATTTTTCAATGCAGTTTGAATCTTCAACCGAAATTGAACGGTCGTTACCATTCACCTAGGGTGGCTCCTCATACCATTTACCTTCCCAAAAAACGTCCAACTCCATGCGAAAGATCCTTGGGATACTGTGGAGATTTTCCCTTATCCGGTTAAAAAAGTCGAGAATCAACAACACCCGTCTTTTAAATCCCCTATCCTTGATCCCTTTTGTGCGGTGGAGATAGGAACGGCCGGCAATGAACGGTTGCCATGTAGTTGAGAAAAGGAGAGCATCGAATTGTCGCATAAACATGACGAAATCCAGTTTGAAAAAAATATATAAAAAAACCGTGATAGATTTTCAGATAATAATAAAAAAACTTTTACTGGTTCTGAAAAACCTGGCATAACTCCCTTTTCCTACTAGATCTACAAAGCTTGTGATATTTTTGTGGTTGTACAACAAACTTGGCCGAACTCCAGAAACCCGCGCTTCACGTTGGTCCTTCCCGAACCGTTTACTAACACGCGCGCGTGCCGTTCCCGTTTCCCACCTTCCGCTTGCGGTTTTCCATCCTCTCCCCGTACCGCGCTCACTTCCGACGGAGGTTCCAGTAATGAAAGCAAATTATCCGCGTTTGTCAATTATCGGCTCGCACGGCAAATTACACGTCGTCGTCGTCGTGTGTCTAAATACGCCGCTCCGGAGTGGTCCTCGTGAATCATCCGTCTAGCAGCACCAGCCAGCGGATAATTAGGTTAATTCTAGCCAGCAATCCGACCGGCTTTAAGATAATTGAGACCATCATTCATTTATTAAGCCCCCCCCCGCGTGTCACTGACGTTGTTGTTGAGGGGTTTTACATCAATAGTTGGGTGACGAGGGGGCCATAGCAAGTTGAGCAATTATTTGATAAAATACAAACGTTTTACGATAATGTACGGTAATTTGTATGGTATAAAAAAAACTATTGATCGAGGGAGTTTTTTAAACATATGATAAAACATGACAGGCTTCTGACTTTATAAAAAAAAAACAATCCGCGTCACGTGTCTGTATGCTTCCAATCCAACGCCCTCAGACTGGCTAAGAAATTATAAGAATATATCTCAGTCCCGGAATCCATTTTAAAATGTCAGACCTGTGGTCTAATTTCGAGCAAGTAGAAGCCTAAACATAGCAAGTAGCACCAGGCAGAAGGATTTCAATCTCCTCAGGCAATTTCACCCTCTAATGCCAATTTTTTTTGTCGATTGTTCTGTTTTTCCCGTCATTTTGATCAACTTTTGTTTTACGAAATTCTTTATATTTCTTGTTTTATGTTTAGTTTTTTTTATGCTACTTATTCCTATCAATACCTCTTATCTTTTTAGTTTTTTTTTATGTTTTTAATGTATTTTTTTCATTTGTTTGCTTATTTTAAGTATTTTTACATATTATATAAACAATGTTAGTGAAAAGTTAACCCCAGAAAAAAAAATACACTTTTAAAAATGTTGGCAATGCCACATAAAACAAGTTACACTTCCAACCCAATTTTACAAGTTAAACTTTTCCAATTTTTCAAATCTTATTTGGAGAGTTCCTCTTTTCAATGTTTCTTGAAGATCAAAAACTGGTTGAAATATTGATTTTGGGCAAACTTTTAGATCAAAGCCCGCCGGAGGCGGAGTTGAGTTCCAGATGTTGTCCACACAAATTCAATTTAAAAAAAATGCATTGTTCTTCAACCCCCAAATCCCGGGAATTTTTTCATTCTGTCCCGGGAATTTGCGAAACTGAAAAAAAACAAAGTTTGGTCTTGAAACAACTGAATACCGTAAACCGGGGTGACTTTTAAAGGATTCCAATTTGTTTTTGGAATATTTTCCAACAGGTAAGGTTTTACTCAAGATTATTATTTTTAAAACATGTACTGGGGTACACAAAAAAATGTGAATTTACTCGACACAGAAAAAATGAATCACATGTAAACTCAGTTGATGTAAACTTGAGGTTCGACGTTAACCGTTGAATCACACGTTAAATCATGTTTTTACGTATAATTTGTTGCAAATTTACATCAAATTGTATTTAAATTTAAATGTTTAATGACGTGCAAAAGTGTTACATCATAAATGATGTAACATTCGGAAATATTTTATTGTGTGTAGGCCACACAAAGTCCATGCACTATTTTGGAAAAACATGTTTTTCAATAGTGTTTAGAAAAAAAAGTTACGTTAAAAATTCTTACTTTCAATTCCGGGGTGACTTTGATAGTCATTGTTTTTGTTGTTATAATCATATTTAAGATGTTCAAACTTTATTTGTACGTTAAATGTACCATCAATGATGTTGCTGATATTGTTTTTAAGAAAAAATATCAATATTTATATTTAGTTACCTTAAGCTTTTTAACAAATAAATATAAACTTTAAGTAAAATTGTTAAAAAGTCGGAATTTTGCCTGGAATTTGTAAAAACTAGATTTGTTTATAAAATTAATGATTAATATTGCATTTTATACTGAATTCGATGCACTAATCACAAGTTTTCACATTTTACATGAAATTTGTTCAACTGAAATTGCCTATAAATTTGGAGTTTTTTTTAATTGTGTTTCAAAAACACATATAATTTATAATTTACAAACTTATTTTACCTTCTCCTAGTGGAAAATTGTTTCCGATTCAAAATCATGTTCATTGAGGAAATCATGACACTTTGAGAAGTTTAAAATAATGACTTTCATCAACATTTTCTTAACTATAATTAACTAACTTTTTAAACTTTTCAAAATTTTATGAAAAGTTCTTTTTGAGGTTCTTTCAACACTTCTCTACCACAGTCAGAATGATTCTAAGCAATTCCGTACGCAAACCTATCAAATTCACCCCGTTTTACGGTACTTAGAAATCAATATGAATTTTAAAGCATTAAAATTTGTATTTGGCATATCCATGCCTTTGTGCTCTCTTATGTTATGCTAACTAAATAGGAAAACCAGCAAGCTTAGAACACGATATCTCAGCTTAAATTTGGCTAGTTTTCAGATTTAGTTTTCAGATCCGCAAAATACCTGGCCGCAAAATACCTAGCGCTTTTAATTTTTTCTATTCAATTTTATATATTTTTAAAAAGACTGGGTATTATTGTAATATTTACGTATATTTATCATCTTAAATTTGAAAAAAAAAACATCATATCTAAATATTTTTCAACAGACACCAGCATCTTGGGCAAATCAGGGTAAATGTAACGAATTAAGACAGCTGTATAAGCCAATTTGTTTTTCTTCATGTTTAATGATTTTTTTGATTGATTTCTGGTAAAACAGGAACTGAACAACAAAATCAGTATTCATATTTCCAAATTTATTGCTCTGAAACTTCCTGTACATATTCAGACTGAAGTCCCGATTTTCCCCAGGTGGTGGAATTGATTTGTTTAATATGTTTTATATGAAACATGAAATTCTAAACTTATCCAAAATATTACATTGTCTGGTATCATTTTATTTGTTGTCGTTTCTGTTTTTTTACATTTTGAAAGAATTTTTTAAGCTGAAGTAAAAAAGTTGAATATAAGTGGGTAATTCTCTACCAACTCACACGAAATCGGGAAAAGTTGCCCCAACCCCTCTTCGATTTGCGTGAAACTTTGTCCTAAGGGGTAACTTTTGTCCCTGATCACGAATCCGTGGTCCGTTTTTTGATATCTCGTGACGGAGGGGCGGTACGACCCCTTCCATTTTTGAACATGCGAAAAAAGAGGTGTTTTTCAATAATTTGCAGCCTGAAACGGTGATGAGATAGAAATTTGGTGTCAAAGACATTTTTATGTAAAATTAGACGCCCGATTTGATGGCGTACTCAGAATTCCGAAAAAACGTATTTTTCATCGAAAAAAACTCTAAAAAAGTTTTAAAAATTCTCCCATTTTCCGTTACTCGACTGTAAAAATTTTTGGAACATGTTATTTTATGGGAAATTTAATGTACTTTTCGAATCTACATTGACCCAGAAGGGTCATTTTTTCATTTAGAACAAAATTTTTCATTTTAAAATTCCGTGTTTTTTCTAACTTTGCAGAGTTATTTTTTAGAGTGTAACAATGTTCTACAAAATTGTAGAGCAGACAATTACAAAATAATTGATATATAGACATAAGAGGTTTGCTTATAAACATTACGAGTTATCGCGATTTTACGAAAAAAAGTTTTGAAAAAGTTACTTTTTGCGTTTTTCTTCGTTTCGTCGTCCGTGTCTGTCGCGGGTGACCATGAACGGCCATGATCGATGACGACCAACTTTTTCAAAACTTTTTTTTTCGTAAAATCGCGATAACTCGTGATGTTTATAAGCAAACCCCTTATGTCTATATATCAAATTGTCTGCTCTACAACTTTGTAGAACATTGTTACACTCTAAAAAATAACCCTGCAAAGTTAGAAAAAACACGAAATTTTAAAATGAAAAATTTTGTTCTAAATGAAAAAATGACCCTTCTGGGTCAATGTAGATTCAAAAAGTACAATAAATTTCCCATAAAATGACATATTCCAAAATTTTTTACAGTCGAGTAACGGGAAATGGGAGAATTTTTTATACTTTTTTAGTGTTTTTTTCGATGAAAAATACCTTTTTTCGGAATTCTGAGTACGCCATCAAATCGGGCGTCTAATTTTACATAAAAGTCCCTTTGACACCAAATTTCTATCTCATCACCGTTTCAGGCTGCAAATTATTGAAAAACACCTCTTTTTTCGCATGTTCCAAAATGGAAGGGGTCGTACCGCCCCTCTGTCACGAGATATCAAAAAACGGACCTCGGATTCATGATCAGGGACAAAAGTTATCCCATAGGACAAAGTTTCACGCAAATCGAAGAGGGGTCGGGGCAACTGCTGTGTGAGTTGGCGGAGAATTACCCAAGTGATTTATTTTATTTAAATCACACTGGATAATATAATTTGGTTGATTTAAAATCCAAAGGACAACTAAATACAAAAAAAAACTTTTAATAACTTTGAATCTATTCAAAAACTGTTGTCCTTGTTTGGATTGAAGTGTAGTTTATCACCTATTAATAGTAATGAGTAATTTGTGCTTTAATACTGCCTTTTGAAGGTTTGCAAGGTTTTTTGAATTAATTGTCGAGTAAAAAGACGTTTATCGTGAGACAATATACAGTCATCCCACATATTTGGAACGGTTTCCAGATCGGCCAATGTTCAAAAAATCATAGCACATCGTTAATTGAACTTAATGATTCGCTTTACCTTAATTTGAAAGATTTTCTTGCGATCTTTCGAATGCTGTATCGAACATCTGCAAATTTTAACTTTTAATGAAGTTTTTGAAGAATTACTTTGACCCTTGAAATCCACAAATTCGGAACACTTTTTTCTTACGAATGTAAACAAAGTTTGGTTCTCTCCAGGAGTACATATTTCTACCAAATAATGACTTCACGCACTGAAACCAATAAAACTCAAGCTTAGTGACTTTTTTTTTGTGAAAATATCAGTTAAATTCAGGTGTTCCACAATTGTGGGAGGCACAGTAACATCCCACAATTATGAAACAGGCCATTTGAAGGCAATGTTTTGCTGCTCTGGACATTTTAGTCTTGGAATGAAGTTTTTTTTGTTCAAAAAGTATTACTTTTTTTAGTGAAGTAGCAAGATAATGTCCAAATAAAGGTTCTAAAAATAGTAAGGTCGACAGAAAAGCTACTTTTGGCATGCTATTGACAAATTATCATAAAAGTGTTCCGAATTTGTGGGTGTTCCGAATATGTGGGATGACTGTATGATGTATCATCGTATCATCGACATCCAACGAAATTTAATAATATTTCTGTACAATAAGTTTTTTGTTCTGGAATACAGTTCAGACTCGATTAATCACAATTCTGTAGATGATTGATGATAAAGTTGTATAACCTTCATTAAATTTGGAAAAACTTTCCCGAAGACACGATATTTTTAAGGATTTTCTGATGAAAAGTTATGAGCTTCAGCCAGGGAACAAGTTGATAGTTAAAAAAAAAATACGAAATACGACTTATAATTTGAAAATTCATGCAATTTTCTTGAGGCTCTTTATTATAAATCAGGAAGATGATTTCTTCAGCATTTTACGAAAAAAAATCTCCCATGGGTCATCTAGATTTATAACATTTTGCTTCCTCCATACCGTGCCAAATCTCCATCGCGTACACGTAGCCCCTCCGCGTTCATGAATGACATTGAAATTTAAAGCCATTACCAGCATTATGTCTTAATCAATTCACCGGAATCAAACAGCAAGCAGTGGTTGAGACCGGCCAAAGATCCCGCGAGCATGTGCCATCCCGCGACCCTGCCCGTGGGTTCATGTCTTAGATTCGGATCTCCCACTCTCGTTCCCGGCGTGGTGGTGTGATGCGTCCCGAATTGACCGTGATGCCGCAGCCGTCGTGGCCAAGCCGTGCCTCACGAAATCTGCTCGAAAAGCTCGGCCAGAAAGCGTGCTCATCGCACTCTGATTGCGTGGTGGGGTGGCCGGGGGCCTCTGAGGTGCTTCCGGCAGTCCGGCTACCGGTGACCGTTGAGGAGGGGGCGAGGGTCTAACGAAAATGCAATAAATTAAAACGTGAAAACGTTTGTTGTTTGAAGGCACTCTCGTGTTTTGTACTTGCCAGAACGACCTTTGCTTGGAAACAGACTCATCGTTTGCAAGTCAAGTGTTTAGCAAGTTTGTGACAATGAAGCATTTCAGTAGGGACACCAACCATATTATTCGTTCCCAACTTCTGTCAAATAAACCAATTTATTAAGAGCTGTATTTAAAAAGCACCGTCTGTTTCCTCACTTAAACGCCACAGCCAAACGCGCCATCCCCAGACATCAGGAGATGAACATACTTAAGCCAATGTTGATATCTCGAGTTGGCAGGCAGAAACCAGACGAAGCCACGATCAGACAGATTGAGTCCGAAACCCCAAGTTCGGTCTGGACGGGTGAGGCGGGGGATGCGAAAAGCTCGGCCAAAACGAAGAGATTGCAATAATGAGTGTGCGATTTTTCGAGTGCAGCTGATTTTGATTGGGTTGTTAAAATTTCACGAGCGCCGCCGTCAGAGATATTGGGCGGGGGGGAGGACAACGGAGAGGAAGAAGCTTCTGTTGGGGCTGTTTTCAAGAGCTTTGCTGCCAAGTGCCAAGTGTTTGCGTGGGTGGATTTGATTTATCGGCCAAAGTCGAGCGGATTATTGGGTTGCTCACTTCTGTTGGGTGTGTGTGCGTTTGCCACTTTTTGCGCACAGTTTTGTTTGATTTGAACGTTGAGAAGCTGGATTTCGATTTGAAATATTGCTTTATGTAATTAGGATGAATTTGTCTTGATAAGTTGGTTTAAAATATATTCAAGTCTTCAAAAATTATTTAAAAAGGAAAACAGTATCTCAGTAGTACAAAGGCATGATTACAGTACAGAATGTACTGCCAACACTACTCGTATGAGAAATTTTTTGATTACGATATTTGTGAATAACCCCTGGACAAATCTAGAACACATTTCAGTCGAAGGGGTCCACATGCTCCCCAGGCCATTTCCTGGTACCGCCATTGACTGCCAAAGGTAATTCAAAATATCGAAAAATCTATGTTAATATTTTGTTTCCTAAGCCTTAGTCCTTCCCAACCTGTGATTTGAAGAATTTAAAACTTTTCCATTGGATTGAAAATGGAAAATAAACATTATACAATGCGTTTTAATAGTTTACGAAAAACATAGCTTTCTGTTGCATAAAAAATGCGGGTACATTGATAAATACTTTTAAAAATCATTTACATCAAACGACAGATATTCATTTGTTTAATGTATACTCTAAAAACAGTATCGACTCTTCATTGGTACAATTCATCAAGGGGTTACATACGTGTAGAAAATCACAAAATTTCATCTTACAGAAAAATCACTAAATTTACTAAAAAGATGATTTTCAAACACTCCTGAAAGTTTCACGAAGATATTTCATAACTGAACTGAGTAAGAGACGATTTAAGTTTACAATTTTGTAATGCGCAAAGCGAATTGTCAAACTATGAGAACGTTTTCTCTAAACATTGAGTTGGGTTACGGGTGCCACGATATCTCGAGATGGGATGGACCAAATTGGCTGAAATTTGGGGTGAAGACTTCAGAGACATATCCCGTGTGCTTTCTTTACAATAAAGTTTTGTTTTGTTAATAGATGAAAGTTTAAAGGTGTGCCCACACCAACCTCAACAATTTTGACGAATCCCACAGACATGTATGTCTGTAACTCCTTAAGTTAAACTGCAGTAATCGATTCCCAATTTTGTGTAATATCTTGAGAAAGATTTTTAGATTCTTTGCTAAAACCATTTTTTTAACACTGGAACGCCCAACGCATGTCCAACTTGCACGGACGCCCAAGCCTCCCAAAAAAATTGGAACGGTAACTTCAACACGCCCGTTCTCGGGCATAACTCAACCAGTCAGGACGATTCTTGTTCCCAGTGATTTGTAAGAATGTCTAGATGATCCTAAAATTTTGCAGAACTTGATTTGAACAAATCTGTAATTTCTGCGACCGAAAACATCGTTCCAACTTTTTTTAAACGATTTGTTCAAATTAAGTTCTGCAAAGGTCTAGAATCATCTAGACATCCTAACAAATCATTGGAAAGAAGAATCATCTTGATTGGTTGAGTTATGCCCGAGAACCATTGAGTTGAAGTTACCGTTCCAACTTTTTTGGAGCCTTGGGAGTTGGAATGTTAAGCAGGCCAAGAACATCATTTAAACTGATTTTTGAAGAAGAATCAATGCTATCTCTTGCTTATAATTTGCTTAAGTTTTTCTAATAGTCCTGACAATAGCGTGTGATTTTTTACGGTTAAATCATTTTTTTTGGATCATAAATGGGAACAATTACAAAACATCGGAATTTAAAGGCAATTTCATGCTCTTTTAAAACTGCTTGAAATAAAGGCATTGTTATCATAAAGTAATTGTGAGCAGGAAAATTACTGTAAAAAATCAGTTTCCAAGATACAAAATATTATCTCCTGACACAACATACTTGTGTACAGCAAAAAAAAGTTGAGTTTTGAAATGTTGAAAATTTCGTAGGTTGAATATTACCTCTTTTTTGAGTAATATTACCAAAAAATGTGTAAAAATATGAACCTGATGAATATTCACCAGGAACTGATGAAAATTCATCATAATCTGATGTAGGGGAGAGTAGGGAGACTTGATTCCCTTTTTTTTGTATCGCACATAACTCTGTCAATTTCTCACAAAACTATGAACTTTTTGCATGAATTGAAAGCTTCAACATTCATCTATGTTTGGCTTATAAGGGTATTTCATCAGATTAACTATTCGAATCATGCCAAGCGTTTTAAAAAAATATTTCAAACTGGCATTTTAAAAATGTTAGGGGTAACTTGATCCCCTTTCATTATTTTGAAGAAATCTTAAGCAAAATGTTTCTTATTCATCCAAACTTTTAATTTTCTATAAGTTACAGCAATTTCACATAAAATATTTGAAAACTTAAAATATTATTTTTAGACCAAAATTAAGCATGTTTACAAAAGCTGGAAATTTTTGTTTACAAAACTTTTGAAAAAAGGTTCAAACGGCAGTAAGTTATGTACAACTATACTAAAGGAACCTATGTATGAAAACCCATCCCAATTAATTAATCTTGAAGCTGATTCCAGTGACTGTAAAAATGCAGGAACAAGTCTCCCTAAACGCACTTTTTTAAACAATTGATTGTAAAAATAGTATGACGATAAATTTAACATCAAATGCGTAAGGGTTTTGGAGTTGATAAGTTTATCAAACAATTCATGTATGAACAATATGTTTGTGAATAATTTTTGAGTGTTTTCTATACATATCAACACAAAGAAAAAAAGATCTCTTGGAAGTTTTTTGCAGCTCGTTTCAGAAAAATGTGTGTAACTCAATCTAAACATTTTTTAATTTTTTTCTTTGTTTTCTACAATGAGTTTTAGTCAATTTCGCACAACTTTCTAGAACAAAGCTAATTGTTTCACCCACATGCTGACGTGATACAGGCTTGGGATCAAGTATCCCCGGGGATCAAGTCTCCCCACTCTCCCCTAATAATACACATTTTTTTCGACACAAAATCTGTCATCATTTCCTGATGAATGTAACCATCATTTTTTTCTGTGTATCACACATTTTTAACGTGTTTAGTTTTGTAAAATTTTACAGAATTTGCATCAGCCGAGCTATCATAATTTTATTGAAACTTTAGAAATAAAATTATTTCAATAGTATGCAAAACTATCTCCAAAATGCAGCACGTCCTTAAAATCATACAATAGCATTTATATTTTAAAACCAAAATATATTTTTCATTTGCACACATTGTAGAGTGGTCTAGACTACAAGATTAAGTGGAAAATGGATTTTCCGAAAAATTGTAAAGTTTTTTTTAGCTTTGGTGACTTCAGAAGAGTTTTTGCAAATAAAAGGGGCAACGCTTGGTTTGGTTGAAAATTTGTGTGGTTCACGATCAGAGTGATTTTGAAAATTTAACTTTTCTGGAATATTTTGGGGAATTTTTAACTAAAAGAAAATTGATGGACTTGCCAATTGAAGTAACTTTGTCGAATAAACCAACATTTTATCTCACAATCTACGCCTTCTACGACCAAATTGAGAGAAAGAATCTGAGCAAACCTTCAAAAATCAGTTTTTTTGAATGTAGCAATTCAGGGTTAAGTTTAATAGAAAAGTGATGATCGGGGTAATTTGAGAGCTCTACAAACATTTTTTGCACTTTATTTATTTTTGTAAAAGTATTTGTTATATAACTTTTATAGAAATCATCTTTTTTTTTTGACAAGTAAATTCACAATTCACTTGTTATAAAATTCTTCTAAGTTCACACTTTATTGATCCATGACATACATTTTATAATCAAATTTTATTTCGCTGGAAAATTTCAATTGATTACCGTAATCAAGGGTGACATTGGGTCTGGGGGTGAGATTGAGTCATACAAAAATGCTGAAATTTGTATGACCCAATGTCACCCTTGATGACGGTTTATCTAAATTCTAAAAGCTTTGAACTGAACAATATCAACTAAGAATTAAACCTAAATTAAATATGCACGATTTGTTTTTTTATTATGACAATGCTACAAAAATGCCTGTTGAAAATCAAATGGCGTGTTTCTATTTTGCAAGAGACATCAACATCTCAACAAATAGATTTTCGAGTATTTGCAAATCACTTTTGTATGAATAGCTCTTAAAAGTGTGGGAGACTTGTATGGAAGAATAAATTATGCAAAATTGATTCTTTGACTCTAGAAACTCAGAGAGTTGTTCGTGTCATTGCTGATTTATCAAGTATCACATTAACTTAGTCAAAAACCAACCTGCAGCTTCTCCCAAATGCACCGCGTCATCAGTGTCATCGAACTGGGTCAATTTAGTCATTATCTTCGAACGACTTCAAACACGTTCTACGCTTCCTCACCGGTAATTGCGTCTAATATAGATCTGCTTTTTCGGCCGGTATCAAATCACCCTAAATAAAACTTTAATGACCGATCTGATCCCACTAAAACAACAGTAAATAAATTAATTACCAATAAAGTCGGTTTTTATTTGATTTTTTTTCCTTCAACTATAAAATCCAACATTCGTTACGGTTATCAACCTCTCTTTTTTGAGGAAGAGTTTCGGTTAACTGATTCCGGCATTCTTGAACATCACCCTTTCACGCCGCGACCACTAGTAGTTGATGGTCCCCCCTACTCCTCCCGAATCGACCCAACCGAACCCAATCGGAGGGAAGGAGCTTGTTACACATTACCTGAAGATTCCACCGTGGTCGTCTCCAACAAACTTTATGTTTTTCGATCCATCGCTGTCTCTGGCTTTTTTCCCGTAGTTAATTGTTTGGGGCACCCCATTATCAGTGGCTGGCCATCCAAAATTCCTCCCCGAAAAAAAAAACTTTCAGCCCGGGATTGGACAAAAAGGTAACACCAAAGTGGGGGAAAATCACCCAAGAGGAAGAAGATTTAATTGACGCGGTGTCCACTTGGAGTTTTTTTTCTGCGCCTGTTTTTTTATCTGTTATGTTCCCTTTTTTATTATCTAAATATTTTACGAGCAACTAGCAGGTTGTCCATCGGATGCAACTGTGTAATGACCCACGTGCCCGAGGATTAATCACATTTTACTGGCCACCTTTGATTGCGTTTAGTTAACTATCTGATAAGTACATCGAAATTTTAGATTTTATAGTTGAACTTGTATAGGAAATTTAGGCGAGAGTCAGTATGTCAAAAAGGCCCAAAACATATAGTATGCAAAGAAAGTATTTAAAAAATGTAGACAATTTACATTTTGACAGGAACTATGTTACTATGTTTTGTTCAGAAACTCATGCCGAACATTTTGCTATAGAAACCTCATGAAAAGATGATTTCTATAAAAGTTATATAACAAATACTTTTACAAAAATAAAAAAAGTGCAAAAAATGTTTGTTCACCATTCGAAAAATTAACATAAAAAATGTTATGGCGTCATCCACAAAGTACACAGTACGTCACGGGGGGAGAGGGGGTTGTCGCAAGTGTGACAAGGGGGAGAGGGGGGGGGGGGGGGGTTCGTGAGACTGTGACGTAACGCTGAATACTGAAAATTCGATCTTAAAATATATTTAAAAAAGTTAATTATTTGATAAACTAAACTCATAAATCAAACACGATTCGAGGCTTTAACAAACATAGTTTTTGATAATAGATTTAAATCATCAGATTAAAAAAATTGAGGTTTCTGTCACTACAACATTTAAAACTTCAAAAAGGTATCCTTGATTGATTAAAAACAATTAGGATTGACTATTAAGTTTATTAACTACTTAGTATAAATGTTCATATTACTCTAAAAATTGTATATAAACCTTATCTAAACTTAATTTTGCAAACTTTTCATTTATCTAAATGTCAATATATAACCGTAAAGATGTAAAATGAACATTTTGGAGTGGATATAACACCGTTTTGGACGTCTTTGTATCGATAGAATTGATTTTTCGTTAGAATTTCGTACTAACCTGGAATGACGTCAAGATTCACAAGTCAACGGATGTGCCATCGGAAAGGGCATAGCATATCCGATCTTTTGATACCCAAACATATAGGTTTAGCATAGCATAGCATTGGTGTCTACCCGTAGCTGCTACTTCGTTATTGACCAGGATCCCCAAACATTGCTCCGTGGACCACAGATGAAAAGTAGGAACCAATCATCACCCCTTCGCAATTTTCAAAGGTCCCTATCGTGCTGATCAATACCGACGCCGGCCACGACCAGAGGTAAGACACAAGGAAGTGGATGGGAATGTTAGCCGATACTTGAGTGATGGGATCGCTAAATCGGCTGCGTCTCCGACAAAGTATCACATGAGTTTTGAGGGGTTAGTAAGATGAGTATGAGGTCAGGATTCACTGTGGTAGGTGATGCGACCATGAGCAATTTGTTTATCGGTTGAAATTTTAAAAATCTTAGGCAGCCGGCTGCGAAAAGATAGCTATCTAAGGATTTAAATATAGTATTAATTCGACCGCGATTCTCCAGATATTCTCCGTCGGCGTGACTTCCGATCAACGATGATGTAGGAAGGGCTTCATTAAAATTATTTTATATCATAGGCCTTAAAGCATATTCGTCGACGTGCCTTCCGATCCTCGATGATATGGAAAGGACTTAATCCAGCAATACGACTTTCTTGTCTCAAAAAACAAAAATCTAATCGTTTCTATCGAAAACTATATAAAGAGAACAAAATCAAAATTCATCGGCCAACGAACGCGTTAACTAAAAAAATGGAAAAAGAAGTAGAAGCAATCCAATCACCCCATGTACACAAATAGCGATATAAAAGAGACGGAAAATAACACGAAAAAACAGGACTGCGCATCCCCACAAGCACCGCACTACTCCTTTTGATACCCAAACATATAGGTTTTCATTAAAACCCACATTTTTGATACCTGGGTAAAAATGTTGTAACGTTTTAGCATCCTGCTGAAAAAGGCCAAAAAATGTATGGAAAATGAAGACTTTTAGATTTTTTTTGTTCTAGTGGATCAAACTTATGCTTTGCTCAGGTTAAATACCTGGGTACGTGGGTTGAATTGACAGAGATGTATTAACTTTTTTACTAAGTAGTTAGTAAACTTTTTATTCAATCTAAATTATTTTTTTAATCAGTCAAGGATGCCTATTTCATGTTGGGCTCTGGATTTATGGCAAACAGTAATTGTTATATAACTTTTTATAGAAATCATCTTTTGGTGAGCTTTTTATAACAATGCATTTCTGAAAAAAGGTAGTACTTGGTTCTGTCAAACTTTAATTTTTTTACATGTTTCATCACAAATAATTTTGCAAGCTTTTTATGTAAATTATAGATAAGATTTTTTTAAATTATAATTAAATCCATTATAATGGAAACGTTTTGCATGAAATTAAAGAGTTTGAACAATAGGTAAACATTATTTTGAACGTTTAGCTCCTATGAATTGACAGAAGTAGAAAAATTGTCAGTGTTTTTATTAGTTATTTTAAGTTATTTACTTTGTTTTATTGAAACAGCATAAACAACCTGCCTTTAACGACGTGTTGAACTATGGGCGTAACGCCTAATGATACGCAAATTTTAAACGACAAATCACACACACACATACACCACCGGTTTTAACTTAACTTCCCCTTTCATTAGCGAGTGCTTTGCGCCGCCGATCGCGGGCTGTCATTCTCCGCGCTGAGCCTAGTGAGAGCCGCTAGAGAGATGGAATTTCTAAACTATGCGATTAGCTACTTGTCGATCAAAGGGAGAGCGAACGCGCAGTCTAGACGCACACTCAGACTTTGGAGGCAAAATTAAGGGCGAACCATGAAACGCGTCTGCCTTTAACGGGGAAGGTGTACAGATTTTTACTATCAGGAAATATTTCAAATTATTAGCCGTTGATTTTACGCCCATGTTTATAGTAGTAGTGGCTGGGTGTAGATTTTTCTTTCCCGACAAACGGCTATAAAATTATTTAGTGCGTAAATTATACACTTTTCTCGTGTTTCTGCTTTTATCGCTTTTTCGGTTGTTGTGGCTTTGGTTTTGATTCGTCGGGATTTCCAAACTAATTTAAGAGCCCAGGTATGAGTCGTCGGGCTGACATTCAAAACAGAGTTGATTCTAAGTTACAGTGACAAATGCAAGCCATCCAATATGTTCTAGACTGTTATATTGATGTGAAGCAAAAATAGTAATAATAATAATAATAATAATAAAGCTGTTGAACGAAAATGCACCTCGAAATGTAAACCTATTGCAACACATAAGACCAGACATCGCCACCAAGAAGACGCTCAAAACGAAGTTTAACGAAAGTCGCAAAGTGAATCGCCACTTTGCCAGACGGTTTTGTCCTGGAGCAAAATTATTTCTGCTAAACGATCGTTTTTTGGAGATGCTGCATCCTTTTTCCCTTCTTGCTGTGTCTGCCAAAATTTGGCTCCAGCCGTCAATCGTTTGCTTGACCACATCAATCAGTCTCATCAAAATTTTGACAATAAGAATCAGTTTTTTTGTTTTCTTTTGCTTTTGCGTCTTTGCTTCTAATTTTGCTTTAATTTGCTTTCGTTCTGTTTGTTACTGTTATGTATCAATTCTATAAGACTAACCTTCATCTCTACCTTTTTCTTGCTTTAGTTAAACTATGTTATTGCAATACGTGCTTTGTCCAATCGTGTACTGCGGGATTCTCCAAATATGGAAACCTCGTATTTCATGTAGTAAACCTAACCCATTCCCATTTCCCCTACTTGCTCTGGCAACACGGTTCTGGTCCCCACCAGAATCACAACTGGAAGGCAGCAGCAGCAGTAGCAAAAAAATGTGTCGAATTGATTCTACCCTGCCGAACAATGGAATCTAACAATGATTATTTTTATTTCATTTATACCCGTTTAATTCAATCAACAGCTTCGAATTTGTTTCATTTTTTTGCGTCCACGATTTTCTTCGTTTTTTCCCTAGCTTGGTCCCGAAAAAAAGATCGGAAGCAAAGAACAATAATATGCCCTGGCACTTGGCTTGGCTGGTTTCGGTCGACAAAACTAGCAGAGTGGCCCCGGAGAAACAATGCAATAATGTGCGGCAGCGCGCCTTATCCGAAGGACATTCGATATCTTTTACCACCAGCGCTGGTGTTGCTGGTAGTAAAATCGGAATGCTTACGGCAAACCGAGGAAGTTAGTAAAGCGTGGCCCGAGCAGGAGAGGGTTGTGAAACAAAGGCATTTTTATTTATTTCACTGTTTTGAAAGTTTCATTTACAACCTGAGAAATTTTGATGTATTTTTTCTATCTTCTCAATTCTCTTAACTTATCGGCTTTGCGTTCCAAAGATCACTCACTAACTATTTAGTTTGAAACAGATTTGGTTATTGGGTCTATGATTAAAAATTTCGATGTTATCATGGCACTCGAAAATTCTTAAAATGGAATTTTAAAATTTGCATGTTTTTTAATTATGTTCTTTATAGATTTTTCTTCTTTTTTCAAATTGATTTAAAAAAACTAACTTAATCCACCTATGTGGTTGTTGCCTTCCTCACTTTTTACCAACATTTGGTGATATGATGGGTTTGGACACAAATTCTATCTATCTTCTATACTGCCCATGTTCGCATAAATGTCCCATATGAAAAAATAACAGACTGAGTAAAACGCATTTGAAGTTTGTCCCACACATAAGGCTACGTGTTAAGTTTTCACGAAAAAACTGGATTTCCTCCCGATTTCTAGAACAAAGTACTGGATGTTATAGGCTCTTTAGAAAGAGCACACGATTTTGAACCAAACTGCATCAATAGCTCAAAAGTGATGAAAATGCATATGGGACATTTATGCGATCATGGGCAGTATATATAAACAAAATTTCGACGGTTTTGTTCGAACGCGAATCAATTCAACACGGAACGTCCGATCGAGGTGCTCTTTGTTGCGTTGGGTTCGTATGGTAAGTTCGTGAGTCCAAGGAAGGTTCTTACGCCAAAAAGTTACAACTTTGTCCACCGATTCCGGAAAATTTGCAGGTTGTTTGGGAAAGGTTAAAATCAAGTTTTTATCACAGGAGGCTGAATAAGCAAAAAAGTAAAAAACGTCAACAAACGAAAAAAGGCAGAACGAAGTTTGTCAGGTAAGGCTTGTTTCTCAATAAAGAAATACACAAATGTCACTTAAGCGGTCATAACTTGAGACTAAGCGTTGTCAGATCTTCAATGTTTTGAACTCATTGGAAAGGTTTTTTGATTACCTAACCAACGATCGGTCGGAAGATGTATCCGGACATAGTTTACATGCATTTAAGCAAGATCCGGCATCAAAAAGGTACATAAATATCACTTAAGTGATCATAACTTGAGACAGGGATGCCAGATCTTCAATGTTTTGGACTCATTGGAAAGGTCTTTCGATTACCTATCGAACAATGGGTTGGATGATGGATCCGGACATAGTTTACATACATTTAAGTGAGATCCAGCATCAAAAAAGTACATAAATATCACTTAAGTGGTCATAACTTCAGACAGGGTTGCCAGATCTTCAATGTTTTGGACTCATTGGAAAGGTCTTTCGATTACCTATCCAACGATGGGTCGGATGATGGATCCGGACATAGTTTACATACATTTAAGTGAGATCCAGCATCAAAAAAGTACATAAATATCACTTAAGTGGTCATAACTTGAGACAGGGTTGCCAGATCTTCAATGTTTTGGACTCATTGGAAAGTTCTTTTGATTACCTATCCAACGATGGGTTGGATGATGGATCCGGACATAGTTTACATACATTTAAGTGAGATCCGGCTTCAAAAAAGTACATAATTATCACTTAAGTGGTCATAACTCGAGGCAGGGTTGCCAGATCTTCAATGATGTGGACTTATTGGAAAGGTTTTTTGATTGCCTATCAAACAATGGGTTGGGTGATGGATCCGGACATAGTTTACATACATTTAAGTGAGATCCGGCATCAAAAAAGTACAAAAATATCACTTAAGTGGTTATAACTTGAGACAAGGTTGCCAGAACTTCAATGTTTTTGACTCGTTGGAAAGGTCTTTTGATAACCTAACCAACGATGGGTCGGGTGATGGGTCTGGACATAGTTTACATGCATTTATGTGAGATCCGATTAGCAACTCTGACACTTTTTTATACGTTACTTTTGAACTACTTATCGGATCTTCAAACAATTCAATAGTGCAGTATGGGGCAACAAACCGGATCGAATGCAACTTATTTGACTCAAATCGGATCAGCCAGTGCCGAGAAAACTTGGCAAGAATTTTGAGCACCAAGGGGAATACGCACACACATACACACACACACACAGACATTTGTTCAGTTTTCGATTCTGAGTCGATAGGTATACATACATGAATATAGGTCTACGAGGTGTTTATCAAAAGTTCATTTTTCGAGCAGGATTATAGCCTTACCTCAGTGAGGAAGGCAAAAAAGAAAGTTCTTTACGACCATTTTTATGCCAAATCGACCACTCAAAAAATCTGGTCCGAGATTTAAGAATATTATTTGTTTTGGTTAGACAATTAGCTGAATCAAAAGTGACCATGGTTTAAATGATTATCATAAAACAACAAATTTTACCTTTGTTGTGTTTACACATTCTCAAAATAGAATCTAACAAATATGATTCAATTATAAGAGCATTTAAAATATGTTTTAAAAATCTTTTATGATTTTCATTTCTGAATAAATCCCACATATTCAAAGACTCAGCCAAAACTTAATTTTCAAAATATTAAGCGATTAGCACCATTCTACAAAGTTGTTTCTTGCCTCATAAGCACATTTGTCAGAATTTGACAAGTTTCCAGAAGTTTTATTAAAATGGAATTGAATAAAAATATCTCATTTTAAATTTCTCATTGAAACATTTTGCTTTTTGGAAAAAAACAAACACTTTGAAAGTAGCAATAATTATTTCTTCTCCAAAAGATTGCCCAGAATACACACCGAATTGAAATTGCAATTTCCCCTGTAACTTTATCTCAACACATTTATTGTGGAAATTACCCTATTGTTGTCTACAATAAAAAATATTTATTTTCATTTGCGCTATGTTATTTGTACTCCTATTTCATTTCATGTTAGACAATTAATGTTTTTTTTTGTTTTTTTTTAAACTTACTTTCGATACCTTCTCAGGAGTGATAAATAATGATTCTTTTTAAGCAATTACTGATGGATTTTTCATTGATTTTGGATTGGATGCTACCGAAAATTAGGATAATTTCAAGCAACAAAAGTAAAATATTGGCAGAATTTAACCCTCCTACGGTATTTGGGGTCCTATTGGGCCTTTTCGAAATTTTAATTACCATGATTTTTTTCTATGTATATGCTAGAGCCTTGAAATTAAACCTCGGACGACATAAAAAAGTTAAATTAAAGATATTGGGGTCATTTCCGACCCAAAATTTTGACCCACAAAATCGCCAAAAAATCAGTTTTTGATCAATTCTGGTTCTCTTGGTCTCAAGTGAAAGCTTAGGATGTCTCCTTTCCGAAATCGACCCGGAAACACGGAATTGGTCACTGCGGCCACCGGGAATCTGCTACATTAAAAAAATACCTTTTTGAGACCCCAACTTTGACGACCTGTATCTCCGGCAAATTTCAACCAATCAGGATACTCCGGGTTGCATTCGACAGGTATTTTTTATACTTTGACCACAAATACTAATATCACGACCAGGTGACCCACTCCCGAAAACTTTATGTTTTACTGTTTTTCACGGTTATGCTATACCATTACACTAGTGATAGTTGAAATTGATCCATAACACTAATTGAAAACACAATACACGATTGCTAGAACCACTCTGGACGGCCAGCTTGGCTTTTTTGGTGAAAACATATCATGATTATATTTCAAAGAATGCAATGATTTCTTGCTCTATTTCATGTAACATCTCAAAAGAAAGATTTAATCTGTGAGAAGATAACATCTTAGATTGAAATTACTTTTATGTTCGCCAATCATACTCTGAAAACTATAAAATATGCAATGAAATGTGTCAGAGTAAAATTCAGTTCTATCAAATTGCAATCGACACCATTCCACTGGTCGGGACTCCGTTGGTGTCACCGCGTTTCTTGGGCACAAAATCCATTCTTACGACCCAGTCGTGATGCCTCCGTTAAGCACACATCCACCACCCAAGACTCCAGAACGTGGAAAGCGCCAGCACCAGAATTGCTCCACACTTTCTTGCTGCAAACAAAACTAAACCGGACTTGCTTCCGTTCCCGCCAGTTCAGTTCTGTATGGAAAAGAAGCAATATCCTTTCGTCTGAATGTGTCCCTTCACGTTCTGATATTTGTTCATGTGACAAATGAAATCGGCAACCCTCGTCACATCCACAGTCCACTGAGCTGTGTGCGGTGGGGTTTTCCTCAAAAGAAAGTGAGCGCAACAAAACCCCGACGTCGTCGAGGAAAAAAACACTGCAAAAATACTTTGTGATAATTTGTCTTGTTGTCAGCAATTACGACCATGTTATGGTGTTTCCCTCTATATTAGATTAGGGAAGCCCACCTACAGTCAGTTGCTCGAAAAGGGTGAATTTGAATTTGTATGAAAAACGGTTTAATAAAATTTTAAGAAAATTAAACATTATGCTGTTCAACATTGCATCAGAATATGGTCAAGATGATTTCAGGATAATGCAACTGAGTGTACAAACCCCTTATGAAATAGAAGCCACAGCTCCGGAAAACCTGCCCGGGCGCGCACCGGTTCTGGTTCCGATGGCGTCTTCTGCTGACACTGGCTGCTAGGCTGGGAACCCGTTCTGCGTTCCGGCCACCGGTTTCTCATAATCTTCATTCAGCAGCAGCGGCGGCACCGGGCGTCCAAGGTCCCTGAAAATGCCAAATCTGTTTGACTACACACACAACAGAAATAGTCCAAGCCATTTGGAACAGGTTTCTCTTACCTCTTTCGATGGGTTTTGTCTTTGGACTGTTTTTTTGTTGTTCACTATTCTACACGGAAAAAAAGTGTTCCGGAAATCATGCAAATCGTACCATGAAATCGTGAATAACGCGATTTTTGCTTTACGAATTTTTGAACTATGCATATTGGGCACGAATTATCCAGGAATCGTGAATAAATATGCATGACTTTCCATGGCCGATTTCACTCGTAAACGTGAATAATGTTCATGATTTCATGAAATAGATGCATGCAGTCGTGAAAAATATTCACGATTTTATGAATAAAAATTCATGATTACGGTCGAAAAAATATACATCGTGAATAAAAATTCATGATTTCATGCATAAAATTCATGACATCGTGAATTTTTATGCATGATTCGTGTACAAAATTCATGAGTTCTGGAATATTTTTATGATTTATTTTTGAAGGCGTAAAAAATTCGTGAAATCATGTATAAACTTCATGATATCATGCATAAATTTCATGAATTCGTGATTTTTTTTTATGAAATCATGAATTTAATTCACGTTTACGAGTGTATTCGGGCATGTCTAATCATGCATATTTATTCACGGCTACTGGTTTATTCGTGCCCAATATGCATAGTTCAAAAATTCGTAAAGTAAAACTCATAATATTCACGATTTCATGGTACGATTTTCACAATTTCCGGATTACTTTTTCTGTTCATTTACCATATTGTTCCACTGGATGCAAATATCGGAATTGACAAGGAACCCTGTTTTGTGAAATAACGGAGGACATTTTATGTATTGCCAATGTACTCTGGCCCCACCTGGCCACTTTGGAACTGGTCACCGGTTCCCGGTGGTCACTGGGGACAATTTGGAATGTGCAAGGAACCCTGTCATGTGACATATCAAAATTTATGAAATTTAAAACTGTGGCCATTGTATGTGATGCCAATGTACTCTGGCCCCACTTGGCCACTTTAGAACCGGTCACCGGTTACCGGTGGTCACTGGGGACATTTTGGAATGTGCAAGGAACCCTGTCTTGTGACATATCAAAATTCATGAAATTTAAAACTGTGGCCATTGTATGTGATGCCAATGTACTCTGGCTCCATCTGGCCATCTTGGAACTGATTACCGGTCACTGCAAAAGAATTCTAAATTTAAAATGGTCCCAGTTATGTGATGATCAAAAATGCCTTAAATAAATGAAAAATACAATCATAACTTTAGTAAAACCAACATTCAAAACTTGACATGAGCATTTCGGAAACGTCAATTGAGTACCGATCGTTTCTATACAAAAATACAACAAAAACTTGAATTAAATACAAAAAGACCTAAGGGATTTCATGTGCAGTCCAGACTCGATTGTCTGATTGTCTGAGTGCATAATAGAATAATCGATAATTCGTATAATTAAGCCATTATTTTTTTGTCTCATTAAGAACTCTTGTTACAATAAAGTGATTAATTACAATAATGGGATTTTTTGTGTTAATGCAGATGATCAAACACTTTAATTTGACGAAAATAGAGTCATAGAGAGTTGAATTGAAAATTTGAAAAATAAAAAAAAACACCGAAATAAAATACTCAACATACTCAACAAATCTTAAAATCTTAAAATACTTCAAAAACTCAAACTATTTAAAACAGGCAAAATAAATTAAATACTTCAAAAACTCAAAATAGTTGAAATACGCAAAATACATAAAATAAATAAAATGCTCAAAATGCTTAAAAAACTAAAAAAAACTTTTTTTGTATACTTTATTAAAGAGTTTTTAAGCCGAAAACTGGTTCAACTCTTAACTTAAAATAATTAAAATACTTTAAATACTTTAAATACTTAAAATACTTAAAATACTTAAAATACTTAAAATACTTAAAATACTTGAAATACTTAAAATACTTAAAATACTTAAAATACTTAAAATACTACAAATACTTAAAATACTTAAAAAACTTAAAAAACTTAAAATACTTAAAATACTTAAAATACTCAAAAAACTTAAAATACATAAAATACTTAAAATACTTAAAATACTGAAAATACTTAAAATACTTAAAATACTGAAAATACTGAAAATACTTAAAATACTTAAAATACTTAAAATACTTAAAATACTTAAAATACTTAAAATACTTAAAATACTTAAAATATTTAAAATACCTAAAATACTTAAAATACATAAAAAACTTAAAATACTAAAATTACTTAAAATACTTAAATAACTTAAAATACTTAAAATACTTAAAATACTTAAAATACTTAAAATACTTAACATACTTAAAATACTCAAAATACTTAAAATACTTAAAATACTTAAAATACTTAAAATACTTAAAATACTTAAAATACTTAAAATACTTAAAATACTTAAAATACTTAAAATACTTAAAATACTTAAAATACTTAAAATACTTAAAATACTTAAAATACTTAAAATACTTAAAATACTTAAAATACTTAAAATACTTAAAATACTTAAAATACTTAAAATACTTAAAATACTTAAAATACTTAAAATACTTAAAATACTTAAAATACTTAAAATACTTAAAATACTTAAAATACTTAAAATACTTAAAATACTTAAAATACTTAAAATACTTAAAATACTTAAAATACTTAAAATACTTAAAATACTTAAAATACTCAAAATACTTAAAATACTTAAAATACTTAAAATACTTAAAATACTTAAAATACTTAAAATACTTAAAATACTCAAAATACTTAAAATACTTTAAATACTTAAAATAATTAAAATACTTAAAATACTTAAAATACTTAAAATATTTAAAATACTTAAAATACTTAAAATACTTAAAATACTTAAAATACTTGAAATACTTAAAATACATAAATACTTAAAATACTTAAAATACTTAAAATACTTAAAATACTTAAAATACTTAAAATACTTAAAATACTTAAAATACTTGAAATGCTTAAAATACTTAAAATACTTAAAATACTTAAAATACTTAAAATACTTAAAATACTTATAATACTTAAAATACTTAAAATACTTAAATAAATTAAAATACTTTAAATACTTAAAATACTTTAAATACATAAAATACTCAAAATACTTCAAAAACTTTAAATATGTTAAATACTTTAAAAAATAATTAGCTACAATATTAAAATTATTAACATACTTTAAAGAACATCTTTCAAAGGCTTAAAAAACTTGAAATACTTAAAAATTTTAAAACCTGGAAAAATAATTGAAATACTTAAAAACTTTAAAAACATAGAATATTAAAATACCTGAAAAAATGAAAATACTTAAAATCACACCTAAAAAAATGAATATTTCAAATACTTAAAATATTTGAAATACTTGAAATATTAAAATACCTAGAAAAAATTAAATCTTAAATTTTTTTAAAAACTTAACAAACTTTAAACACTTCAATAATTTCAAATACTTGAAATGATTAAAAACTTTAAAAACATATAATATCAAAATACCTTAACAAATGAATATACTTTAAATCATTAGCATATTAAACATACTTCAAAAATAAATATTTCAAATACTTAACATATTTTTAAAACTTATACAATATTAAAATACCTAGAAAAAAATAAATGCTTAAAATTATTTAAATACTCAACAAACTTTAAACACTTTGAATATTTAAAATACTTGAAATACTTAAAAACTTTTATAAGTCACAATATTTACATACCTGGAAAAATAAAAATACCTAAATTCATTAGCATATTTAACATACCTCAAAATAATAGTAATTCAAAAAACTTATTAAACATTACAAAATTAAAGTACCTGGAAAATAAAATTGCTTAAAATGCTTAAAACAAGCTTATGTTTACAATATTAAAATCATTAAAATTATTAACATACTTTACCTGTCCCCATTTCTAGCTCAAAACAAATCGCCGAAATGTCACTCAGCGCATCCACGGGAACCAATAAAAAAACGGGATTTTTTCGTTTCCAAAACCAAAACAAACCTCACAGTCTGTCACACGCGTAGAATGCCCCGGCAATTGACAGAAAACCGAAATCCCTACGAGTCCGCGACCAAGAAACTGTCACACGCAGAGATAAAACACGGGAACAGTCTTATGGACCATGTTCCCTTTGATTCGGCAATCAAAACAAACACGCGAACCAACCGGGAACTGTTCTGTCTTTTGCAGATTGTCCTCACTCTTACCTTGTTACTCCTCCTGCCGCTCGGTCCTCCTCCCGCGCTCTGTCCTCCTCCTGCCGCTCGGTCCTCCTCCTGCCGCCCGGTCCTCTTCCTGCAACTTGGTCCTCCTCCTGCTAGCTCTTGGCTCCGTTGCCATTTCCAACGGAACGGCTGCAGATCTTTTCCCGGTTCCGGTGGACAGCACCTCCAAATCCCGGGTCCACAAATCACGATCACTTTCACCGGCAAACACAACAAACAGGACACGACAAGTCACAACGCGATTGACTTCGTGGCTAATAAACACGCGGCTGAACTGGCAAGCGAAAAACAAACTTGACAGTTCGAGCGAAACTGTTCTTGATTGATCAAGATCACTCGTCATAAACATGGATAAAAATTCATAAACCCATGAATGTTATGCACGAATTCATGCATTTTGTTCATGAAATCATGTAAACTTTCATGAAATCATGAAAAACATGATTCATAAATTCGCGAATAAAATTTTACGGCGTAAAATTTACGCATGCATAAATAATCCTAAAATCATGAATATTTTGCATGAATTCATGAAGTTTAGTCATGACTTCATGTAAATCAGTCATGAAATCATGAATAGTGATATGCATGATTTCATGAAGGAAAATTCATGAATATTCGTAAAAATATTTTAGCCACGAATAAAATTCATAAATTCGTGCATTTTTATGCACGATTTCATGAATAAAATTCATGAAATCATGAAAGGTATCACGAAATCATGCACAAATTTATTCACGAATTCATGAATCGAAATTCACGATTTCTCGCACACGTTTTTTTCCGTGTATTCTCTATCATATCGATTGAAGAAAGGGACCGAGACACACGGAGATATGGAAGTAAATTTATTGACTAGAAAGAACCGCGTGAAAAGAACCGTGGAGAACTAAACAACATGAAAAAGCCAAGGTGGAAGAAGGAAAAAAACCTGATTTTATGGCTAATAAGAAAGCACATGTGTGGTGTCTCCTGTGTTTATTAATCGGAACGGGCCACGACAAACGCGCAGGACAAGTCTTCGACAACAGATTCACATTCACTTTTTTTTTACTTTACTCTTCTAACTGGGACCTCTTACGGTCATCTCATCGGAAGAAATTCTCTATGAAAAAATAATATTTAAATTTTTTTGCTCGGTTATCAATTATTTCGATATTTTTTCAACTTGGCAGATTTCCATACAAATTGCCATAAAAAAATATTCAAGATTATTTACATAGAGAAAGATTATCCTGCTCACGCCAGTTGATGTTTACATTAGGAACGAATAGGACATACTGCTTGTTTGCACTTCGACATTGTCCCAATCAATTGTTTTGATAGAAGAATTTTGTTGACGAAATGAGGACTTCCTAGAAGAATCATAGTTTCAAATGAAAGAAAAAACCTATGGCACGCTCCTCTTCATCCGTGATAACGCGCTGTTCGCCGACGTCCTTGGTCCGATTTGTGTAGAGCTTGTTTCCGATCGTGTTTTTTTGAGTTCCGTAAGTCTCGGAGCCCTCCCGGTGAGTCATTCCTCTTGCGATTGCCTTAAGACATTTCTGATGGTTGTTATACGCATGGCATTGTGCTGAAAACTTAAGTGAAAACATTGGTACAATAACTTCAAGATTGGTGCGCTGGAAGTGGGGACGCGAAGTCGTGATTATTCAGGTTAATTTTTGGTGTGCTTTTTTGTCGCTGTTCTAATGGGATGAGTGATTGTGCTAATCGAATAATAGCATCATTGGTGCGCTGGAAGTGGGGACGCGAAATCGTGATTATGCAGGTTATTTTTTTGTGTGCTTTTGTGTCGCTGTTCGTATCGGATGAGTGATTGTGCTAATCGAATAATAGCATCATTGGTGCGCTGGAAGTGAGGACGCGAAATCGTGATTATTCAGGTTAATTTTTGGTATGCTTTTGTGTCGCTGTTCGTATCGGATGAGTGACTGTGCTAATCGAATAAGAGCATCATTGGTGCGCTGGAAGTGGGGACGCGAAGTCGTGATTATTCAGGTTAATTTTTTGGTGTGCTTTTGTGTCGCTGTTCGTATGGGATGAGTGATTGTGCTAATCGAATAATAGCATCATTGGTGCGCTGGAAGTGGGGACGCGAAGTCGTGATTATTCAGGTTAATTTTTTTGTGTGCTTTTGTGTCGCTTTTCGTATGGAGTGAGTGATTGTGGTAATCGAATAATAGCATCATTGGTGCGCTGGAAGTGGGGACGCGAAATCGTGATTATGCAGGTTATTTTTTGTGTGTGCTTTTGTGTCGCTGTACGTTAGGGGTGAGTGATTGCGGTGATCGAATATTAGCATGACTTACTGAATTATTTGTGTCTTGAGCGTAATTTTCGTTGAGTAATTGGTGTTTTGTTGTGATTTTTTTTTTGAGATCTTAATTAATTGTTTTGTGATTTTCAAAGCCCTTCCTATATCATCGTTGATCGGAAGGCACGGCGTCGGGTAAATTGTGTATAATGTTTTGAATAAGGTTTTATTTTTAATGGTGAAAAAGCCATTTCTATATAATGATCGAAAGATGCACTGACATTTTGAATTAATTAATAGTGGAGTGAAATAATTGTGTGTGAGTGACTTTGTGTGTTAACCAAAAAGACCTTCCCATAGCATCGTTGCTCGGAAGGCTCGCCGACGGGTCTGTTATGAAAGTCCTCCCCATAGCATCGTAGCTCGGGAGGCATCGAAAAGCCAATACCTTATCCTACTAACCCAAAAAATAATAATCACGTGATGCTTGAAGGAGATGCTGTGGATTCAACGGTCTCAAGCGGTATCAACAAGTATATAGCGAAAAACTGTGTGCTTGATGAGTCTGCAACTTCAACTATCGGACTAACATTCCTCCCTTTCGTTGAACTGCAGGCTTCTTGGGAGGGCGCCGGTATTGATTAATAAAGTAGGGATCTTCAGAGGTTAAACAGTGAACGGATGGTTGGCTCCCACTGATCATTTTTGATTCATTGTTTAACTTCAGCTGATCTGTCAATAACGGAGTAGCAGCTCATTGGCAGTCAACCATGCTCATGCTCATGCTCAACATTGGTACAATAACTTCAAAATTTGAGCTAAACTTTTAAATAAATTCCTAGCAACAAGTCAAAAACACGCCGGTTTTGTCGATTGTGCTGCAAATTGACAGTTTAATTTTGGTTTGAATGCTCGCTCTTTTGAATGTATTGGTGCGATTCTGTAATAAAATGCAATTATAATGGTGTGCGTAGCCAAGTTTGTCCCAATGTCACCACACATTACGCTCTACTCAACTAAGTGGTCAACTGAAAACAATTTCAAACGTTTTCTTTTCCTTTGGAAATCACATTTAGGTAGCATGTTTGGGCTCGATTAATCATATTTGAAATTACTGTGAAATTGCAATGTACAGTACCGCAAAAAGAGTGTTCGTGTGTTTAATTTTGTGTAGAAGATAACTCTTTTGTTAAAGAAACCATTTTAAAATTTAAATTCTGATTTCATAAAGAACTGCTACCAAGCACCGTTCCGTTGTCTACCTGCCATCACCACAGTCGCTGAACCCATCGAAAAGCGCCCTTAAAATGCCCCACATCTCTTTCTCTCTACTCTCCTTCAACCCGAGTGCCGAGAATCTTTGGTCCAGTTTATTTCAGTGGAATTTCGTCGTCCCCATGTGCGGAGTCTGTGTCCACGGGGGACATTCCGCCGTCCCCCACTGCCCCTTGGCCAAATTGGCGGGTGAATAAAGTGACTAAAATTCCTCCCAAAAAATCCCGAAATTTGTTCCTAATAAAAGGATCAATCAAAAGTGAGGTAGCAGTTTACAGCGGTACAGATTCTGCTAAAGAGATAAAAAGAAAATTACAGCCCAGCGTAATATGGTTGGGGTCCCCTCTGCCTTGGTCATCCGATGATTTGGGCCAATCTGCCCGGGTGGAATGTGAAAAATTTCGATTCAAAAATAATACACTTATTAGCGGAGGATGCGAGGACGAGCTTCGATGGGTTCTGCGAACATCGATACTTTTTTTTTGCGGTTTTGCTACTTGTACTTTGGAAGAGGGTTTTTTTTTGTGTAGCTCTCAACGGTTTTAGCAAAATCCCGAGCACGTGTTCCAAGGCCAAGTGCATTTTTATGCAAGGTAAACTCCTGTGGCGTTCGGATGTTTGGAACGTGCTACGTAATTGATACCCGATTTGGAGAATTTTGGAGGGAGATGGTTTGGGAAGATGATTCTGTGGTATTAAAGGTGAAAACATAATTATTTGTGGTACTACTTTGTACTCTGAGGCATGCAATCTAACATCAAAAATAAGGATACATTTCTGGAGATTTTTTTGAAAGGTCCAATAAACCAAATTTCCAGTTTTTGCTTTTTGGGTGATTTGAAACCGCCTTGAGTCAGGGGTATTAAAAAACATACAAAAAGCAAAAATTTTAAATTTGGTTTATTGAACTTAAAAAAAAACTCCAGATTTATTCGTGGATCAGAACTTTAAAAGACCCTTGAGTTGGAGTTGGAAAATCTTAAGAATGCGTTGCCAGAGTCGACTAATTTTGATCAACTTTGTTTGAATACCTTGATTGGAGTCGGTTTGATGGATTGTGTACAAGCTAAATCTCCAGTTTTTTTTCCGAAAGATCATTGAAATAGACAGAATAAATCAGGGCATGGAATGAATTTCAATAGATAGTATGACTATTTTGAGTAGTTGTATGCCACTAAACACATATGACTATAAAGCTTCAGTTTCACTTTCCTCATAAACTCGCTCCACCAGAATTGCGGAACTTAACGCTCATTTCTCAGGGTAGGTACCTGTCCTGTCCCGGCTCCCCCGGCGACCTTTACCGTTCATGATCAATCAGCAGATTGAATGTTGTTTGCTGGGTGTTTGAACAATTTCAGGTTCAAGCAAGTACCACACTCTACTCTACTCACCTGTGCGCGCGACTAGTCTTGACTTGAGGCTCGCTGGTGAGCTTCGATTTGCCCACCACACGCGACCCCTAGATTCATCTATTCTTCCAGAGATGAAACCGGTGGTTTGGGACTAGCTCCAGATCTAACGGAATAGGTCTGGTAGATGATTCAAACATAACCTCATCTACCCTAACGTGTGAGAATCGTTCATTAGATAAATTAAATGAACGAAGCAAGCAAACTAGGAAGGCGCAGAAGAGGAGTGGAAAAAAAAGCTCAGAAAAGCGTAGGTGTCATGACTTCGCCTGTCTTACGAGAGCGCGCGAACTTCGCCTTGGTGGCAACGCTCAAAGTGGCAACAGCAGCAGCATCCAGCAACTCAACGTTCAGAGTGGTCTCGAGCAGCGGACGGTTGCGGAGTCAAGTAGCAAAGTTGAACGGCGGCAGGGAGCGAGCGCGCGGAAGGAGAACAAGATTCGAGCGCACAAGAATCTAATCTCAAGTCGTCGTGTGGAGTGGTGGCCTGAAGTTGAAGGAGCGCACACATGCAGCCACCTCCGCCGCCGCAGCCACCACCGTGGTGACCTTGTCCGATTCCGATCCCTCCGTGCCGCTACTCCCGACGACCTGCGTTGATTGGGATCTACGACAGGGCAGTGTGCAATGTTGCACTGCACTTTGGGTAGGATTCCATGACGTCAAAGGTACTGTTACGTTTAGGTTTGTGATAAAATATAAACAATATAAATTCATTTTTAAAGTCTTTCAAATTTGGTTCATTTTTGGCGATATATCGACTTCAACGTCGATAGTACAAACAAGACAATGATAATACATGATTTTTCCTAGTTTATGCTTATTGTAGAATTATTAGGTATCGTCATCTGGGACGAATATAGACTCATGGGGTGAATCGGGACAACTATTTATGCCAGGTTCTTGCAATATATTGTGATATTATTATTGATTTAGGTTTATCGATGCACTAATTTAGTAGATCTGTACTATTAAATTAGTGCATCGATTTTCAAATTTTAAAGCTGCTTCAAAAGCTGCCGTCTCTATTTAGACTGAAGTCCTGATTC
Organism: Culex quinquefasciatus; assembly: GCF_015732765.1. NCBI lineage: Eukaryota > Metazoa > Arthropoda > Insecta > Diptera > Culicidae > Culex > Culex quinquefasciatus. Next base: position 108,753,587 of record NC_051863.1, on the reverse strand, counting down.
GCCCTAGTTGGCGGTACATTTCTAATTTATATGAATTAGCGCTGATTGCATTCGTAAATCTTAGAATCTGATTACAATTCAAAACAATTAGTTTATTTACGATTTCTTCGTCTAATCAAATCAAAGAATCTTGGTTTAAATCTTGTTCAGTATTGTGATAAAAATTTACTAAGATCTGCTACACTATCAGATCAACGATGAATTCCAGGATGTTGTCGTCATACCACACATAACCTTCAAAGTGCCAATAAAAATACCACCACTGTGAGGTGATGGTTACCGATAGCCACCATGTTTAGATGAGATCAGCCCGGCATTCGTTTCGAAAGACGCCAAAAACTTAAAATCTAAACTTATTTCAAAGATTGTGGAAAAAACACACACACACACACACACTTTTGAGTAGAAAAGACCGAATCTGTAGCAATAACAATAAATTAGCTAAATTATTTATATAGTACGAAAGCTTCAAGCCCCCGTCAGCGATACTTTAAACACTTTGGCTCCCGCGGCTGCTCTATTCTCATCGATCCTCATCGCGGTCTTCCTCATCTCATCGACATCACCATCAGCAGCAGCGGCAGCAGCAATCGTCGTAGCGTCTTTTATTAGCTTAGCTATTGATGCCGTGACAGTGAATTCAGCGCTCGCGGGAAACCTAAGCCTCTTTCCCGCCGTTGGTTGTTCCTTATGCCTCACCGGCAACCATCGAACCAGCTCAGCTTCGGACTTGAACCAACCTGCCCATCGTCTAACCTAACTGCCTGCCGAACATTGGGCACTCCAAAAAGCATGGCGAGGCACGCATTGTCAGAATTGTTTTTTTTTCTGTGAATTTGTCAAACTAAGTTTTTAACTTGAGTGGAATCAAGTACAGTCCAGACTTCATTGTCCGAATTCTCGATTATCCGAAGTTTCGATTATCCGAAGGTTTGCAAAATTTGCAGTTTATTGTTCCATAAACCCGCATGAAATCATTTTTTAAGCAGCACATGATTTTTTTTCGACTTCATTTTTGGCCTGATGTCTTTTGAGCTAAAAATTCAAAATGCGCTACATTAATTTCAAATTTTATCGGAGATATTGACAACTTATACAAACCTCAGGGATATGGAGATACGGAGTTATCTTCAAGAAAATTTAACAATACTTCCTTTCCTGCTCTGCGCGTTTCAACTCCAACCGACGATCCATCGACGATGAAACTCGCGCGCCACGACAAAAAACATCGAACGCGGCCTGACCCGGCCCGCCGAAGCAACAAAGTGCTTGGCTGCGGCGGAGGAGACAGGTTATCTAATTAATTTGTGTCTACGAGTTGGTGTGGTGTGCCCCATTCTCTCCTGCCTGGTGTGGTGCGCTGTCCCACGCGTGTGTCTCCGTCCCAGTTCCCTCTCCCACACGTGGAACACCCCCTCCTCTTTCTACCTTTTGGGATCACTTCGAATCGGGCCTGTTATAAAAATATATAATCTGCTAGATTACTTCTATATCTAAATCTAACAATGTAATAACTTATATTCAATGTCATTTGTTAGAGCTTTTCCTCCTCTCCGCTAAGCTAGGCCCCAAACTCTGGGACGGGGTTAGTTAAAGCTCGGAGGAGGTTAGTTAAGGTGGAACTGCGGGGATGAGAGGGCAAGGTGGACCAGGCGGCTTTCCGTTGGCACTTCTAGACACGGCTATCGAGTGTCGTCGGTCGGAGGTCGGACACGCTGACCGGTGAGGAGAAGCGAACTGACGATCCCTCAGCGATGGCACTTGGGGTGGAATTTGTCACGACAAAATGTTAAAGGAGGGAACGAAACTTACTTTAGTTTAAAAAACATGTGAAAACTATCAATTTCTGAAACACATTAGTAATTAGAGAAGTTTAGTCACCATTTTTTTTTATTTCCCAAGCAGAAAAAGTTAAAAACCACTAAATTTAACCAGAATGAAGCTGCACTGCAATTCAATGATGAGAAAGCTTCTGACAGTCTTTTACTAAAGTTTGGGTGTAGAAAGAAACTATTCACAATAACACTTCTCAAAAGAACTAGGACACTGCCGTAAGCTTTAGCAATATGGGAAAGACACGTAAAATCTGGATCAATGTCTTCCCCCACTGGTAATAACCCCTATAAAAATAAGGCAAACCTCCAGATTTTCACCACATACACATATCAACAGAGTCGTTTACTACCACTAAGTAGTTGTGGTGCAATTTGCTAATAGAACCTAGAACCTACAAACAACAGAGCCCATCCCGATATTTCTGAGTTTTTTTGTGTTTGTTACGATAGTCTCTTCTTTCAGCTCCCCTTCACCACAGTCCTAGGTCTGATCCCAAGGCATCAAAGAGAGTCGCTAATTTTCGCCACCGCAATTTCTTCAACCTTATTGTTGTGAGCGGCTGTTCTACCGCCGTCGTCGGTGCATGCTTATTTCCCAGTGGAGCAGCATTTTGGCTTGCCTCTCCCTCGCACTCCTACTTTTGCTGGTTTTATTATTTATTATTTGAATTTATTGCCAGTGATAGCAGCCAGCACACTTTATAGACGCATGTATCGCTCGAGCAACAATTTATGAGAGCATTTTCGTGGCAAACATAATCACACACGTGAAGACATGCGGTTACCAATTTGGTCGGCCTATTGTTACGTTGTTTCCAGAATATCTACAATCTTAATAGTTGGAAACTGTAAGTTAAAAAAATTTATCAAAAAATCATCAACAATCTCTCATCTCTCATCTCTCATCTCTCATCTCTCATCTCTCATCTCTCATCTCTCATCTCTCATCTCTCATCTCTCATCTCTCATCTCTTATCTCTCATCTCTCATCTCTCATCTCTCATCTCTCATCTCTCATCTCTCATCTCTCATCTCTCATCTCTCATCTCTCATCTCTCATCTCTCATCTCTCATCTCTCATCTCTCATCTCTCATCTCTCATCTCTCATCTCTCATCTCTCATCTCTCATCTCTCATCTCTCATCTCTCATCTCTCATCTCTCAGAACAACAAATCAACGAATCAATAAATCAGTCCTTTTCATCCGTTAGTTTTTTTTATTTTAATTTTTTTTATTTTACTTCAGAAATTATGGTTAGGAGTAGTGCGTCCATCCCGGGTATTCCCGGGACAAAAATCCCGGGATTTTTCCAAAACCGGGAATTCCCGAATCCCGGGATTTTTCATATTTTGTCCCGGGAATTCCCGAAATTGAAAACATGTCAAATTTTGGTCTAGAAATTCAGATTTGGTTGTGGAAATTAGTAATCGATAAGCATTTTAAAGCATTAAAATTTTGTAATCGGCATATAACAGCATTAATTTGGCAGGGAAAATTGTTCAAATTTTTGTTTAAAAATTATTTAACTTTTCATCATAAACCGGCATCTGGAGCAAATCAGGACAAAAGTAACGAATTAAGACAGCTGTTTAAGCTAATTTTTTTTTTTTAATAATGTTCTGATTGTTTTGATTGGTTTCGATTACAGCAGGAACAGATCAAAACAATTAGTACACCGATTTCCAAATTTATTGCTCTAAAATCTCCTGTGCCTATTCAGACTTCAGTCCCGATTATCCCCAGTTGGTAGTTGGTTGGTAGTTACTTAAAGATAATTTTTTAAATATGTTTTTGAATATAAAACATAAAATTCTAAACTTATCCAAAGTGTTACATTGTCTGGTATAATTTTATTTCTTGTTGTTTTAGACACTTTCAATGTAATTGTATAAGTTTTGTATGATATAAATGTTATATTATATGAATAAAAAAATAACAGAAATATATTCAGAATTCTGGTTTAAATAAATTCCAAAGCACATCAAAGAACTCATTTTTTATGTGTTTTTAAATTATCTACTGCTGTCCTTGTTCAGATTAAAGTATAGCTTATCACCATCAACAGTTTTGAGCTAATTTTATGATTTAAGCTAGAAAAACGTAACAAATATAATGAAAACATAGATTTTATGACTGCTGCAAAAATTTCCCGGGATCCCGGGATTTTTCCCGTTTCCCGGGAAATTCAAAACTCGGGAAAATTGGACGCCCTAGTTAGGAGATGTTTTATTTTGGAAAAGATTTTTTTTTTTGAAATTTCATGCAACTATTTCAGTGCTTCCTCCACACCACAGATTACACAATTGCATAGTTTCCGCCGATTCAAAGCAAATCATCATCATCTCCGCCGTCCCTTCTCTAGAGCATAAACGGCCACCAGGTCGACCTAGTGATCGTAATAAATTTAAATTAGCGAAGAAAAGACCCGTATCCTCTTCCTTCGGACGCTTCGTTCTGCATCATCCAGCAGTTCTACTACATTCATATTCTGTGTGATGTGTGATGCATCGTGCAAACAAGACCCACCCACCTCGGCTCGTGTGGCGGCTGCACTTTGAATGCAATTTTCGTATTTGCTAGGTCTTGCCACCAAGACATCAATTACTCGGCCGCTTTCTAGGCACACTGACATCACCCAGATCTTGGAGGTGAACTTCATCAATCATCTGGAGCTGGGCGACTAAAAAGAAATAGAAGAAAGACGGCTGTGAGGTGGAACGAGGAGATTTCTTGGATAAAATTTGAAAAATCCCTGAAGCTAACTGATCTCAAAAACAAACAACTCAATAAAATTATAGACCAAATAATAAACGGAAAGTGACCTGTAATTGAAAGGAAGCTATCCGATCACGACTACCGTGAGATAGTCCACAGACAAAAAAGAGTTACTTTGAAGGCACTTTGGTCAAAAACTTTGAACATTAACCGCATACTCAGATATCCTGAACTGCCTCGAGAAGCTGAGAATCATTGCAAATCTAATAATTTCTTCTCCCTTCGACGCTACCAAAACGCTAAATAAAAAGTCACGTTATCTTTCACTACCGAGCTGCTGCATTTTTGCGCGCTCTGTCTGGAACCCTTGGGCGATTCATGATGATAGTTGCAGGTTTTGGTTTCCGATCCCAAGAGTGTTCAAAAAAGGGGTCTTTTTCTTGAAACTTAAAATAAAAAATAACCATTTTAGATTTTCGAATACAACATTAAATTGAAACACATTTTGACATTTTTTATTCAAAGATTTTTCCAAAGAATCTGTCGACCAAGAGTGTGCAAAACTCTGTCATCACGCCATCTCTTCTGATTTCGGAGCTTCCTCTTCCCTCTGCCAGCCAACCCTTGCTTGCTGCTATGCGCTTTGATGCACCAAAATGCAGTCAGTAAGACACGAGGCTTGGAGGCGCTCCCCGAAAAAAACGGTTCCTCCTCTCAGATGTTGCTGCAATCCGGCACGACATCATGTAGGACGACGTCGAGACGAAACATTTTCGCAGACAGTGCAGAGCGCGCAGACTGATGCAGACTGATCTGGTGGGAAGAAAGAGTTTAGTGAAATGTTTAGAGAGTGAGGAGAAAGAAAAGACACGGTTAGGAGGTCTCTGGAACTGCCTTGGGAGAAATTTCTGTCTGGATGGGCGGCCAGACACTGGTGATGGAGAGAACTAAATTGTGTTGTAGCATGAATCTAGGTTTTTGCTGCAACTAATTGTGATCGAGAAATGCAGACAGATCGTCAGGTTCAAGGTTTCAGGTATGCCGAAGGAGTTGCCTCAAAAGTAGCAATACAACAGTAACACGACTGTTGAAGGCAGCTTTAAACCAACGTTGAATCTCGGTTTTTTTTCACCTAACAGGTCCCAAGTAATTCAAAGTATACTGAAATGCGCAAACCGCAACCGGCACTAAACTGCGAAGAGTAGCAATAGTCCGGGGAAGAAAAAATAAACATCCATACGCCACCAGAATCCTAAACGATATCCGTGCTAGACTTCAGAGGCAAAGGTGGACGAAGCCACGGTGCGTTATAACTCCTATCCCTTGGTAGATTCTATCCTTTATGATGAAAAGATAATTATTGGTAAAAATATTTAACAAGACATGGACAAATAATGAAATCAACAACTCATAAGCTTATTCATTAATTAACTTATCAACTCATCAACTCATCAACTCATCAAATCATCAAATCGTCGATTTATCAACTCATCAACTCATCAACTCACCAACTCACCTATTCATCAACTCACCAACTCACCTTCTGATCAATTTATCAACTCACTAACTCGTCACAGATCAACTCTGGAGTTTTTTTTGAATGTCCAAATTTGGTTTAAGTTTTTGCTTTTTGGGTGTTTTTAATACCCCTGACTCACGGCGGTTTCAAAAACACCCAAAAAGCAAAACTGGCAATTTGGTTTATTGGACCTTTAAAAAAAAAAACTCCAGAACTCTTCTCTTCTCTTCTCTTCTCTTCTCTTCTCTTCTCTTATCTTCTCTTCTCTTCTCTTCTCTTCTCTTCTCTTCTCTTCTCTTCTCTTCTCTTCTCTTCTCTTCTCTTCTCTTCTCTTCTCTTCTCTTCTCTTCTCTTCTCTTCTCTTCTCTTCTCTTCTCTTCTCTTCTCTTCTCTTCTCTTCTCTTCTCTTCTCTTCTCTTCTCTTCTCTTCTCATCTCTTCTGATCTCTTCTCTTCTCTTCTCTTCTCTTCTCTTCTCTTCTCTTCTCTTCTCTTCTCTTCTCTTCTCTTCTCTTCTCTTCTCTTCTCTTCTCTTCTCTTCTCTTCTCTTCTCTTCTCTTCTCTTCTCTTCTCTTCTCTTCTCTTCTCTTCTCTTCTCTTCTCTTCTCTTCTCTTCTCTTCTCTTCTCTTCTCTTCTCTTCTCTTCTCTTCTCTTCTCTTCTCTTCTCTTCTCTTCTCTTCTCTTCTCTTCTCTTCTCTTCTCTTCTCTTCTCTTCTCTTCTCTTCTCTTCTCTTCTCTTCTCTTCTCTTCTCTTCTCTTCTCTTCTCTTCTCTTCTCTTCTCTTCTCTTCTCTTCTCTTCTCTTCTTCTCTTCTCTTCTCTTCTCTTCTCTTCTCTTCTCTTCTCTTCTCTTCTCTTCTCTTCTCTTCTCTTCTCTTCTCTTCTCTTCTCTTCTCTTCTCTTCTCTTCTCTTCTCTTCTCTTCTCTTCTCTTCTCTTCTCTTCTCTTCTCTTCTCTTCTCTTCTCTTCTCTTCTCTTCTCTTCTCTTCTCTTCTCTTCTCTTCTCTTCTCTTCTCTTCTCTTCTCATCTCTTCTGATCTCTTCTGATCTTTTTCCCAAATGATGAGCCAAGGACCACCAAAACCACTGGCGGGGCTACCGCGCGTAACCACACCGTCATACGCTGTACTACACGCAAGCGATTGCCTCCACCTTCCTGGGTGCCCACCAGAGCAGCGAGTGCTTGCCACCAACAAGTTGATAGTAGATATTGGTAGCACCACACATCCAGTAGTTTCGGGGTCCTCGCGCCTGCCTTTTTTTTCTTTGCCTATTCGCGATTCCAAACATCACGACAAAAGCAAAAATCGTACAAAAAACGCCAAAGAAGAGACGCTCTCTAAGCGCTTGGCTTGTTGGTTTGTTGGGCGGTCGGTTGGCGCGATCCGTCGATATTTATGCATAAAATCTACATAATATATTTAACCGTAACATTGAAAATCCATCGCACCCCGCGCATATGTACGCGATGTGTTCTGTTTGTAAATGGTGGAGTTTATAATGCAAATTCGCGTTATTACCTCGCTATTATCGGCTTTCGGTATTATTTTCGGAGAAATATTTCTTTTCACCACGCGCGGCAAGGAGTGTAATGTACGACGTGTACGGCGCAACGCGACTTTACCGGTCTCGGGTAAACACGGCTGGTTGGTGGGGACAGTGTTGCCAAGTGGTTGGAAAAGGGAAGATTTACACCTACTAGCGATCTGTAATGTTATCATGCCGACTTTACAATTTTTGTTATACGCAATTGACAAGGGAAATATTCTATCGGGAATGGAGCTTACTTCTACCCATAGCCAGACAGCAGGGATGCCAGATGCTCAGATTTGTATAAGACATTTAAGCTTGTGCCAGCCGTTTTTGAAGTGTATATACCTTCTTTTTTTATTAAATTAAGATTTTGGAAACAAATCAACCGAGGTTTTTTGGTAAGTCTTCTATTATAATGCTTAAGTTTTTTTTCTGATTGATTTCCATGATCGTGATATATTTTAGTTTCGGATAAGGTCACACAAATGCACAGACATGCACAGGCTAAAAATACCATTTCTGGAATTCTACGATTAGTGATTAAAAGTCTATTATAAAACATGTTGATTTTTTTTCATTATCAATAGTACTAATCCAGGGGTGTTCAATGTTTTTTGAGGCCGGGCCAAATTTGAAGCTCAAATGAGCTTGCTAGCCAAATTTACAAAAGTGATAAAATTACGTTATTTTAAATTAACACTAGAACGCCCAACGCATGTCCATTGGACATTGTCCAACTTACACGGACGCCCAAGCCTCCCAAAAAGTTGGAACGGTAACTTCAACTCAATGGTTCTTGGGCATAACTCAACCAATCGGGACGATTCTTGTTCCCAGTGATTTGTAAGAATGTCTAGATGATCCTAAAATTTTGCAGAACTTGATTTGAACAAATCTGTAATTTCTGCGACCGAAAACATCGTTCCAACTTTTTTGAAACGACTGCCTCCGCGGAATTTTCGGCGATTTTTTTTACACGCGAAAAAAAAGTTGGAACGATGTTTTTGATCGCAAAAATTACATATTTGATCAAATTAAGTTCTGCAAAGGTCTAGAATCATCTAGACATCCTAACAAATCACTGGAAAGAAGAATTATCTTGATTGGTTGAGTTATGCCCGAGAACCATTGAGTTGAAGTTACCGTTCCAATTTTTTTGGAGCCTTGGGCGTTGGAATGTTAAAAAACTAGAACATCTGTCAGTTGAAGTTTTTTTTTAAATTTATTTTATTTTTAGAACATTTTCATTAATTGAAAATAATAGAAAACACAAAAAAAACACTTTTCTGTCAGTATTGTTGTTTTTATTGTGTCAAAAAGTAATGAAATGTACTTGTGTTTTCATTAACATTTTTAAGTTTTTTTGTATTTCGAAAATGGTGACATGTAATCTGTAGTTTTATCTATAGATCAAGTGTATAGGCTAGTATGCAGATCGGAAGGAAAGGGGTCAAGAAACAGCTTCACGAACAGCAGAACAAAGAAGAGGTTGGGGCTTTTCTTCACCCTCTCTGATTTGCTTGCGCTGCCGCTTCTGCCCATTTGATTTTTTTCTTGCCCGGTTCCTTCCGAAGTGCGTATACCGCTTATTACTGAACAAACCCAAACATGCTCAAAATGATTCTTAACCAAATTTGAACGTTTTATAAAGATTTCCAAAAATGTTTGATGAAAGTTTTTACTAGTTTCACTCACATTGAAATTGTTTTAATGGTTAAGATTACTGAAAAAAAATGTGCCGTAAAATAGGAATCAAAATATTGATAAATCATTAGTTTTTATTAACAAAATATTAAAAGAATAGCATAAAAAATCTTAAAATAAACCTTAATTTTGAAAAAGTATAAATTCACATTACAAGTGGTCAACGGGCCACTTAAAATGATCATTCAAAATGGGTCCGCGGGCCATACTTTGGCCACCCCTGTCCTAGGGGAAATTCTCGTATGTTTGGCAGGTTAAGCACTCGCTCCCAACTTCATCCAATTTGCTGATTTTCACTATTTAAACAGCTAATTTTGCAAAACCTTTGATATAAACTTGCTTGCTCACTTGAGCTAATTATCACTCGATTTCAGTTGAAAACGCTTTTAATGAGCTTTTATTGAATGTCAATGTGCTGATATGGCAACATTAGAGGCACGATGGAATTAGGTGCTGTTCCCCTAATCATAATCTACAACCAAAAACACCAAATCGATCAGAAAAAAACCGTTTTGAAAATACATACAATTATTTTGGCTATCTCGTTGTACCAATTCGATGTTTTCGTGCTATCTTGTCGCACGTCGCTTGTTGGGTGTTCAGAGAAAAACGCGTTTAATGTTTGACCTTGATCCAGCATCTAGTGAGTAAACAATAACAAACTCGTTTTTGTTGGCTGACCGTTTGTGCATTGTCCCAAAGTAAGGTTGAATTTGATTGTCGGAGTCCCGGGTTATAAAAAATGTATATTGTAGTCGGGCAAGTACGTGTGCCAAACTGCATTTGACTTTATTCCCGTTGGCCAGTTGTCACATTTGCAGCAAGTTTCAGGGTGTGTCAAGATAGCACGATCAGATCGAAACTTCTTTCATGTGAAGAGATGAATCCAGGAAAAAAATAGTTTCCACCTTTTTATAATCATTTTTCTTTTTTAACTAAAAATAAACGTTGTTGGGTATGACGACAAACGATATGTTTTTAAATATAACTCAAGACGATTTAATTAATTTAGTTGCAATGTCACAAATCACTTATTTTATTCATAAAGAGCCATTCTGTTCTGAAAAATCTACTAAATTTTCATCGATTTTCGATTCGGAAATTTTCAGTAAGTCTTCGTTTCGGCCTCCCAGAACGACTTCTTTGATTGAAAATTAATACACAAAAAATGTTGTTTTTTTTTATAAGGCCAAAAACATTAAACAAAAACAAACTTAATCCACCTACACGGAGAGACCGGCCAGGGCAAATCTAAGAAAATCTTGGTTAATTTAACTAAAAGTATGGGTTAATTTTTTACACAGCTTTTTTTCAACAATCGATTGTTGATTTTGTTAACCCGAAATTGCTGACCACCTGTAACTAAATGTAGCTAAAAAAATAGTTGGAATTGCCATTTTTGTTGGTTAAATGGCCGAAAAAAAATTCTAGCAGTCGACTGCTAGAATATTTTTTTCAGAAAATCAACTATTTTTTTGTTTTCAGCTGAAATATTGTGGAATATTCCGTAAAAAACAGGCTGGACCATACTTTTCAACTATTTTTTAACAATTTTTTTTCGTTGTAACAACCGAAATATTTTTGCATGCAGCAAATTATTAGTGGTTATTAACATAACATTTCTTAATTAAACATAATTTATGTTAGTTTCTATATATATTTTCTTTGATTATTTAACGATACAGGCTGGGCCGAATTTCTAGCTATATTTTTACTAATGTCTTACTTAAATACAGAAAAATATTCGTACATGTAGTCAGGAATTAGCTGTTGTTAGCAATATTTTTATTGAATTTACAGTAAATTTTATAATAATGCCTCACAAATAAATGCTGGGTGTTTTTATATTCGCATTTATTCTGCCTAAAATTTTAACTTTTTGTACTAATTTGTTTTTTTTTTTTGTGTGAAGTTATTAAATTATTGTTAAAAAGCATAAAAAACTAATTTGTTTTAACTGTTATTATAAAACATGTTATTATAAAACATGTAAAGTTTAATTAATGTTTTAAAAATTAAATGATGAAAGGATTTTACAAATTTTGTTAAACATATTTAAAAAGATGTTTAATTTCTCGTGAATTCCTTGAAAATAGAAACCGAGCAAAATTTTCACCAAGTTAAAGTTTTAAGTTTTAAGTGTTGTATTCACTTACAATCACTGTGAAATTATCCGATAAGTCATCATCATCTACAACGGTCTCATTTTTAGTTATTTTTCTTGTGGTTGGACACAGAATTCACACCAAAGCGAAACTTTTGCTGCAAATAGACATATGAAATTTATTAGTAATTTTATACGAAATTCTTAATTTCGGCTATAAACTGAAAAAGGAACGAAAATAAATGTAATTATAATGAGGAAAGAATAAATACCAATAATGCTACTTACCAAGCTTGCATTAATTTAACAATTACTTTTGGCAACAAACTTTCGCTGCATTTGATTCAATTTATTCAGCGTACTCCGATTCCTGAAAAAAATATTATGAGTTTAACTTACCAGTTTATTGAGCAGTCTTCTTTAAACAGCATTTTTAAAATATTTGTATCTTCTTTTGTATATCTTTTATAAATTTTAGTTTTTAGACATTTCCCATAATCGAATTTTTATTTTTATATTATGTGTACGCATTTCTATGTATTTTATGGTTGATGATTCTGAAAAAATAATGGTTCATTGAAATTGTATCCATCGTAAGCACGAAGGAAAAAATAAATTGTTGTGTAAAATTAAACCCAAACTTACTTAGGTTAACCAACATTTTGTTAAATTTGCCCGTGCAAGTGTTGTCGTGCAAGAGCTGGCCCGCCTCTTCCTTCCACTGCCCCTCTCTATCCTCCAAACATTATCATAAAGTCCCCTCGCATCAGAGGTCCCCATTGCGAATGTCTTCGTCTTGCTCTTCATAGTTTATCACCTGCAAAGTAATCATCAACAAACTTACTCACCAATTGCACCTCCTCAGTTGCAGCCCAAGTAACATTTTAGGTTTTAAGTAGGCCATAAAAGCCTATTTAGGCCGTATCAGGGTTTCCAGAACCATGATAAAACCTGTAAGTTTAAAAATGTTACTAGGGAGCAGTGTGCACTTCGATTTACCACTTCAACTTAGCCAAATAGTGTGATTTTTACCTTTCACATCCTCTCACTTCACAATTAACAACACAAACTCAACAAATCGACCGCTCTCGTTCGAATCCTGACTTCAAATGACAGACGTTAACAAACCCAAGTTCATCTTTTAAATATTCAACCAATTGTTAATTATATTCAACCAACAAAATTTTTGATTTTCCTAAAACCAAAGCTAACAGTCGAGCACGTTCATTCGAGTTCGGGAAATCTGTTAGCTTTTTGCCTCTAGCATTTTCAACAAACAGGTTACTAAATTATTACTGAATTTTAGTTATTGTAACGGAATATTGGCAGTGACAAGTGCGTTTTTGTTAAAATTTACGAAAGTAAAATCAACAATTTTAATTGTTAAAATTTCTGGGCACAGTCTCTCCGTGTATGTGGTTGGTGCCTTGCTCTTTACAAACAGTGGGTGACGGGTCGCCAGATCTTCAATGGAAAGGCCTTTCGATTACCTAAAAATCCCAACAGAAATCTACCTTATTAAACTTTTTTATAAAATAAATGAAAACTGTGATTAAAAAGACTCAATTGTTTTCAATGTGAGTAAAATTTCCTGAATTATTTTTTTTATAAATTATATGCTCCCGGTAAGAATTTGTCTCGAGTCTTGAGCTGAAATTATCGCTGGGTTTGTTGAAGTGTACCACGTGTGAGCCACCCCCAAAATCCGAACTCCTTTCCCGAGTGAACCGGCAACACTGGAACCATGAAAGCTCGCTTCGAATTGTACGAACGAATATATTGGTGACGAGTATTGAACCCACCACCCTAGGTGAAGAGTGCGAGGGAACGCAGAGGAGTACAGATCCGGCGCACATCGCGCGCCAAAATGCGGGAGGACCTGCTAAATGTGGACATTTTTCGTTTTTTGCTACTATCCAACAAACGTGAAGTTGCTGCTGCTAGCTGTTGCATGTGGTCTTCCCATCCCCCCTCTTCCCCTTGGGGTAAGAAGTGGCCAAGTATACAACAGAAGTCACCACGTTTGAAGACGAAGAAACGCGAAACGTCGCGCGCGCTTTTTTTTTGATGAAAAGATATTGTACTCAACTCATGTAGGATATATTGTTTGAATACGAAATGAACTCGGTCGGTCGCTGCTGCAGCTGCTTTTTTGACGCTGGGGTCGTACTGAACAGTTACTTTTATGGTTCTTCTCTCTGGGGCTGGGGCAATATGTAGCGAAATTGATTTTGATTGATTTGACTACTTGCTGGTCGTGACAGAGCTCTACTTTCTGACTGACTTGGCCTAGCATTACGCGGATCTTGGACGGACAGACAAACACGTCGTCGTCCAAAGTGGGGGATATCCTGATGCAGATGCAGGAAGAGAGCTACATGTTCGGATTGAAGGCATCCATTAGACGGCGATAGCCTGGGGACAAATTCGCTTGCACTACGGGCTGGCCAGCTAGCCGATCAAGTTCTAACCACTTCGACAACTTCTCAGACGGTTCAGTCTGGTAGCAGCACCAACTGGGGTAGAGAGAGATCGAGTTCAACAAAAATGACAACATGCTCAATTAGTATGCATTATGCAACGATAATTGCGGGTCTTGCTTGGAAATATAATTTTAATAAGTACTTTTGAGAAAAGAATTAATAATAGCTATAATCTTCTCATGGAAGGGAAGCGGTTTGTAGAGTTGAAGAAGATGCTCATGTTCCTAAACGATGCTTATCGTAATCCTTACTCCAAGGTAGGCGTGAAAAACAAGTCGACTCTATCAACTCGCATATGAGTTTGGCTGATCTCCAATGTAACGTTAGTCCCACATGAACTACCCTAGTGCGAGCAACTCATGAGCACTAAACAGGTCTATTAACACTTGCGGCCAACCGGGATGATCGCGTGGTCAACCTCTAAAGGGGGCACCCCCTCGGGTTCTGTCGGCTGTTGACAGGTGACCTGCGCGGGGGGACAAATCGCAAAAATGTCGTATACGGAGGGAGACCGTAGATTAATCTTAACACTTTTTTTTCGCTTGCTTCCTTAGCTTATAAATATTGAAAGTAGCTTATAGTTGTTAGGAGCTGGTGGTGGCGCGAAGAAAATGTTTGAAAAGTTGACCGCCGCCGCTGAGAACAGGTTTCGTTGTCGTTGTCACCGAAGTTGTTGTTGCTTGAAAGGTCCCGCTCGTGTAACATATGTACCTACTGACCTTGGGCCAGATGATTCTAGAGAAGGTGGACACGGTTGAGAATTAGAAATATATATAGTACTCGTTTCGGTGGAGGTTTGGTGTTAAAATATGTGAATTTGTAGTTCGATGTGAAATTATTAAAAGATCAATTATGACCTGAAATGGATTTTCTTCCGTAACGCTTTTTTCAGGTATTTGGCACCATCAATAAGGAGTTTAACAATAATTAACCATTTTTGACATGTTTGAGCCACCCTTATTATATGAAGAAAATCTTAGAGAAACCCGAATGCAACCAATGAAACAGCAATTCCCCACGAAAACAGCATGGAAAAAAACAAAAGTGCTCGGATCGGGCTCAAAATTTTTGTGGGAGTTCCCTGGCTTAAATAATTAGACCCGTATTTTTTTGTTTGGCCATTAGGGTGACCTACGCCGTGTTAGGGTGGTCTGAAAAATTGCCATTTTCGTCGATTTTCGCAAAAACCACTTTTTTCGAAAAATCATAACTCCTCGCCATTTCAACCGATTTCAATTGTCTTATACGCAAATGAAAGGTGATAAGTTGGCCTTTCAAAGAAAAATAGTAAGAAGTTTCAAAAATCTAGCCTAACATATGAAAAGGGCGTATGCAACTTTAAAATGCCGTTTTGACGGTGTCTGGACCAAAGAGCCTATGTCTGGAAATAATTTTATCGGATTCCCCGGACATTTTTACATAACATACTAAAAAATGGGAGGAGTTCATTAACAGGATTCCGAGATATGATTTTTTGAAAATAAAATCCGTGTTTTTTGACGCGCCGCGCGCAAAAACCGGAGAATGACGAAATTGGCAAAAAATCAACTTTTTTCACAAAAACTGCGATAACTTAAAAATTTCAGCGATGACCTATACATGTCTGGGTACCAAAAGTTGCGTCTTTTAATTACGAAAATTGTTTGTCTGGAGTGTGTGGCAGAAGTTGCAAAAATAAGATTTTTCAGTACGATGCGTACAGATATTCAACGAGGTTAACTGATGTATACATTCATTTTTTTACATTTCGCTCATTTTTGGGGAAATTTTAATAGGAGAAAGGGATAAAAACCTGGAATAATATTTGCAATGGCCTAAAGGGTGCCAACCAAGAAAGTTATTGTCTTCTTATTCCAAAATTGTAAAACTTACTTACCCAATCCCACAACAATCTGATTTTAAAAATAGTCAAACTTTGTTGTAAAAAACTTTGAAGACTGTTCTCTAGGGGATGAATATAAAAACATGTCGATATTTCCCGTTGTTTGAAGATACTAAAATGTCTGTAACAAAATCTTGGTGCAAAAGCTCTGATTACCGTTAAACCTGATCTTCAACGGCAAAGCGCAGAATGTTGCATCTGTCACTTTTGCCCCTGTTTACTTTGTTACTTTTGATGTCAGAATGCAGCAGGCCGATACTCGACTGACATCGGGATCAATTTGACGATTGTTTTCGCAAAAAATTGCGTAAGTTTGATTGTAGATTAGACTTCAACACAATCAAGTTTTAAATTGCAGGATGTATACTTACAAGTGTCTATCGCAAGTTTGGCAAAATGATTTGCTTTTATAATCAGTGTAATGGCCTATCTACAATCACTTTACTTAGAAAATTGCACTTAACTTAGGAATTTGAACCAAAGGAAATGAATCTGATCTTCTTCTATAGAGAAGTTATCAAATTGCAAACTTGACGTATGGTTTGGAAAATTTCAAAATCTACGGTAAGTTGACGTTTCCATATCAAAGGTAAACAAACAACTGCATTGCAACGTATCTCAGCTCTGCAAGTTTTCTTAGTTGATTGTAGATGATGGCCGTAAGTTGCGTACTTTCCTAAGTAACTTATCTATTTTACTTTACTTAACTGTTCTAAGCAAAGTGATTGTAAATAGGCTATAAATATAAGAATTCTGCCAAAGGGAGGTAGGGACAACAATTTTTTGCTGAAGTACAGTCATCCCACATATTCGGAACACTCACAAAGTCGGAACACTTTTGTGGTAATTTGTCAATAGCATCCCAAATGCATATTTTCTGTCGACCTTTCTATTTTTAGGACCTTTATTTGGACATTCTCTTGCCATTTCACTAGTAAAAGTAGTACTGTTTAAACAAAAAACTGCATCTCAAGACAATTTCATTCAGAGCAGAAAAACACTGCATTTAAATGGCATGTTCTTGTGCCTCCCACAATTGTGCAACACTGATATTTTTACATAAAAAAGTTATCTTGAATTTCGTTGGTTCCAGTGCGTGAAGTCATTATTTTGTGAAAATCATGTACTCATGGAGAGAACAAAAGTTTGTTTACATCCGTAAGAAAAAAGTGGAAAAAATTTGTGGATTTCAAGGGTCAAAGTGTTTCTCAAAAAACTTGATATAAAAGTAAAAATTTAAAGTTGTTTGATAAAGCATTCGAAAGATCGTAAGCAAAGCTTTCAAATGACGGTAAAAGCGAGTCATTAAGCATAATTATCAATTTGCTATGATTTTTTGAACATTGGCCGATCTGTAAACTGTTCCGAATATGAGGGATGACTCTTAACAGTACCATGAGGTTAAGTTTCAAATGAATACATCAACATACCAACAAATTGCCAAATTTAACTCATGATCCGATACTCAACGCGTTTGAAACTTGTCTTCAACGCTGCCAACAAAGTGACCAAGTCACGGGTAGCGTCCAGGGGCCACCAACAAGAAGGGAAGAAGCGGTCGTCGCGATCGTCGTGATCGATCGATCGCGACACTCGGCGGCCCGGTTGTGGAACGTGATGTGCCTGGCCGCTAATGGCCTCCGGAGGTCCACCGCGTGCGCACAAAGTCGTGTGCTCGAGTGCCCATTTTCGATGCTTTCCAACCGTGGCCGAGTGGCCCCACTCCGCCTGTTTTGCGCAAAATGTTTGTCTACCACGGTCATAGACGGTTTGTTTCGGTGGAAGATGTTAAACCTGGATAGAAGTCCTGCCCCGGGAGGGTCGTTGCATCGTTCTTCGAAGCCAAATACACATGCGGTGCATTACAAACACACGATTAGGAAAAAAGTTAATGCGTTAACGGTTGCTACCGGGAAAAATGAAGCCATTAGCTAATTTTACGTACAATTTACGCCCCAAGAGGTGCCCATATAAAAGGTGGGTAAATTATTCAATTACTGTGCTTGTGCATCTCCAGTGTGTATGTGTGTGCCGGTCCCATAATTCGTCGTCGTACTGCGAGGGATGCTGCTCCGCCACGTGATTCTTCTTGACATCGAACGTCGAGGTTCAACAGCAAGCCAACCAACCTACTCGTGATTCGGGTGGCGCAACGCCGCAAAATATTGTCGATCATCACTCCGGTTTTACGACCTCCCTGTACTAAGCTGGGTTCTATGTGTAGGGGAGCATTCACAAATTACATTTCTAAGTATTTTTTTAATAGTTTTATAAATTTCTAACAGAGTTTCAAAAATCTTTTTCATTTTTTTCTAAAAATTATTAAAAACATTTTGTAACCATGATCTTGCGTGAAGAATAATCATAACTTTTGTGTGCGCCGGTGTGCTGCCCATGAATGAGCTTCACGTTGCTCGTAAAAAGGCAGAACAGCGACGCACGCGGCCACAATGAGTGCGAGGGTGGAGTGGAACGCACCGTGAGGCAAACAAAAGCTGCAGTCGTGTGCTTATAAATAAAAAAAGGAGCATAAAAAATAGAATCGAGTGCCAAACCTACCTCAATTTTTATGCTCGCAACTAGCTCACAGACAAACAACAATAGCGGAGGAGGGCAGGGAGGGACGAGTTTCGAGCAGGAGATGCAAACGACAAACAGCTAAAGAGACAATCAGCCAACGCACATTCGCGCCAATCGGTCGTAGATCATCGACGGTGAGACATTCCAGAGAAGAAAAATTTAAACAGTTGATTTAGTTAAGTAAAGAGCAACAGAACAACAGATCAACAGAACAATAGAACAACCGAACAACATAACAACAGAACAACAGAACAACAGAACAACAGAACAACAGAACAACAGAACAACAGAACAACAGAACAACAGAACAACAGAACAACAGAACAACAGAACAACAGAACAACAGAACAACAGAACAACAGAACAACAGAACAACAGAACAACAGAACAACAGAACAACAGAACAACAGAACAACAGAACAACAGAACAACAGAACAACAGAACAACAGAACAACAGAACAACAGAACAACAGAACAACAGAACAACAGAACAACAGAACAACAGAACAACAGAACAACAGAACAACAGAACAACAGAACAACAGAACAATAGAACAACAGAACAACATAACAACAGAACAACAGAACAACAGAACAACAGAATAACAGTGTTCAAACAGACACCCCGGCAAAAAGAACTGCAAAATTGCGACATCTATGCAGTAAGTTCAAAAACAAATTGTCCGTTACACTCCGGACCAAAAGAATCAGCAATAGTTCAAACTCCAAAATTTTCACAGATTCTCCACGCCACAAATCCGACATTTTATAAAAAGTTTTAAACAAACTACACATAGACAAACAAAACAACCACGTACACGTAAGTAATGTCCCAACACAAAAAACACACAATAACTAACGGAAAAACCAAAAAAAAACCTTCCAGATCCTTGAAAAAGATTAAATAAATAATCGAAACGTCGGATATAGTGCAAAAAAGTTGTTTTTGCTGCTTATACTTGACTGAAAGCCGAAAACCGTTACAAAATAACTACCACAGTCGATAAGCCACCCAAAAGAATAACAGAACATCAAAACAACAGAACAACAGAACAACAGAACAACAGAACAACCGAACAACAGAACAACAGAACAACAGAACAACAGAACAACAGAACAACAAAACAACAGAACAGAGCGTTTACAAATTACGTTGCTAGGTACATAGTAACAACAGAACAACAGAACAACAGAACAACAGAACATAAGAGCAACAAAAAACTTTAAAATTCGAAGATTTTGAAAAAAATCTCACAATTTCTCCACCGCAATCCACTAAAATCGTTCCCAGCAACAAAGTGGATAAAGTCGAAGGGGTTTGGCCACATGTAGTCGATTCTCCTTACGCAGACATTAGACGGCCGGTTCCTTCGGAATCTACCGCACCAAGGTGGATGATGACGACACGGTTTCGCCTTGATGACACTGCCTTTTAAGGCTGAGAAGATGGGATGGGGTGGGGTAAAAGCTCGTGCGCGCGGGCTGTGTGTTGATAGTCGTAAAATATACGAAACTAATAAAAATCAACAATTTTGAAGATACCTGCTAGCCCTGATGGCAGACACGTCATTTGTTAGGTTGGATTTGTTGCTAGGTTGCCTAGTGTTAACTTGTTGGTGGAACACTGTTGCACATTGCTAGATATTCGTTTGATTTTTTATTTTTAAACTCGAGTTAAAATATTTAAGATCGTTTATTTATGAAAGCGATTGAATTTCGAAGTGATTGAATTTGATCAAACTAGCTTATAAAATCCATAGTAAAATATTGACAATTGAACAATTTTTGTCTAATAATTACCTTAAAAATTATAAATAATCGTTCTAATTAACAATTAAACTTTAAAAGTGTCCTTTTTCGAATTTCAATTCAATTCTCATTCGAATCCAATATCGCTCTTCCTCAGCTCACCACTCTCGCATACGAATCGAAGGGAAAGATCTTATTAAAAACCGTTTAACTTAATCACACACCGTGGGGTCAATAATTAGAACAAATAAAAATAAAAATAAAGCAAAAGGAGAGCACGAGAATTAAAAAAGAACTGCCCTTTTTCAGCGAGAGTGATGTAAATCAGCGCTCGCGATCATCACAGCAGTCTCGGAGAATTACTCTCTCGCAGACGACGACGAAGTAGGCTGATTGTCATTCATGCTTTTTTATTGGCGCTCGCGCTCACTGCTCGCGAGTTGGGCTCCCGCTTCTCCTAGCTCCTAGGGCAACACATTTCAGCGCAGTGATGGTCATTGATTGGCCCTCTTCTGCCGGGGGCCAAGACGCCAGCCAGCAGTGTGATGACAATGGCTGACTGGGTTGATTGGCTGACTGGGTTTTGATGGAGAGAGAGGATTGCGTCGCAAAAAAGGAAGCATAAATCATTTCTTTACAGGGTTGTGTGAAGGAGGAGGGGGAGGGGTGAGGGGTAATCACTGCACAGGAAGAGAGGAAACTCATTGAGCCAGTTCTTGTGTGTCATTGATGAAACTACCGGTATTGGGGCTGAGTGATGGCTATCGAGGGCGTTTATTAGAACTGTTCAATGATTGGGGGGCTAGGCACCTTTTAGGGTAGTTCAGTGTACTGAAATTTTCTTTTTTACAAAATTTATTTTTCTCTCTCA
Source organism: Culex quinquefasciatus (assembly GCF_015732765.1). NCBI lineage: Eukaryota > Metazoa > Arthropoda > Insecta > Diptera > Culicidae > Culex > Culex quinquefasciatus. Next base: position 108,732,611 of record NC_051863.1, on the reverse strand, counting down.
CATGATTCCTGGGTGAATTGTTTCAAAACTTTACCCCAAATTAATAAAATGAACCACCCTACCGAACCATTAAATTTTATTTTTACGCTTTATGCAGGGTCTACCCCCGATGGGGCTCGAGACGGCCGGCAGACGGGAAAAAGCGAGAAAATAGTGAGGAGAAAACGCAATCGACCCACGGACAAACGAGAGCAAACCTGAACGTATGATTAATCCTATAATTTTTCAATTAATCATTCATTTAGGAAAATATCAAATTAATCACGGGCGGCCGTCTAGACTAGAGGAGGCTGTTCGAGCTATCAAAATAGTGTTCAGGACAGTTTTTGTAATAGGCTATTATGGCCATGGTATATTAAGTTTTTTTTGAGGGAATCATAATGTTTTTCAGTAAATTTGTGAAAAAGATGTCTCCACAGAATTAATTTCTCCATAGAAAAAATATTTTTTAGAATTAGAATTTGATATTTTTTTTAGAATTAGAATTATTAGATTTTTTTCGAAACTTTTTATTTTTTCCGTGCTTAGGAAGTCATTTTGAGCAACTTTTGTTCTATGAAAAACTTTACTTCTCTTGTTTTATGTTTTTCTTGTTTCATTTTTAGTATTTATATTTGCATTTAAATTGTTTTAAAATGTTTTAAAAGCATAGTTTGAAACAATACAAAAACTACTACATATTTATTTTAACAAATATGTTATAAATAAAATATTACGGAAAAACACAGCCAAAGTTTTCCCCAGAAAAAATGAAATAAAAAAAAACATTGGCAAAGTCACATAAAACAAGTCCGTTCAAAGTATTTTTCAAATTTATGTCCTCCCTTCAAAATCGACCAGAACTGAAATAAATTTGAATTGAATTTCATGTGTTGATAATCATATTTTGAATGTTTAGAGCTAGCTTAAAAATATTATGCTTTTCTTTTTTTGCAATGTTTCAAATTGAAATGGCGTCTCGGGCGTCGCGAGGTGCGACGCATATCTTTTTTACCGGAGCCGATTTTCCGAAAAAAAAATCCAAACTTTGAAGCTCTATCGAACTCCAGGGTGCCCCAAACTTCAATGTTATATATACCAGAAGATGCGCAAGGATGTGGCCTACACGCCAGTGATGTTTTTGGTAATAGCACGGGTTTTACGGGTTAAATCCCATATAAAATGGAAGGGTGGACGCCAGCTCCTGTTACGTCCAGTCAAGCTCATATTTGGGATTTGAGCTCAGTATGCCCACCGGAACAAACCCTTGAATGCCCACCAAAAAAATCATTTTGGTACATCCTAATAAGTATCAAATGATCGGGATTTTTAAAAATATTTCGAAGGTAATTTTGTTTTTAAATACAAAACGAAATTTTTCCGGAAAATAATCAAAATTTCAGTTTTTACAATGTTGATATCAAATGATAGGAATTTTTTCATATGTTACACATTTTTGAAGATGCTTAAAAATTTCACAAAACTATGTATTTTGAAAAAAATATCTTAAATTTTAGCTATCTTGAATATGGGTCTTAAACGATCGAAATTTTATCATATATTTCAAAAATAATAACATTTTTTTTAAATACTTAATATTTTTATGAAGTTTTTTAGAACATGGGTCAAATGATCGGGATTTTTCAAACATTTCGAAAGTAATAAATTTTTCGTTTGAAAATGCTCAATCTTTTCACAAAACTTCGTATGTTTAATTTTTTTTCTAAAATTTCAGTCAGTTCAAAACTGAAGTTTTGAGTATTTTTTAAAAATTTCGTAGTTTTCAGAATATATGAGTACTTTTATAAATTTGTTTTCCCACTTTCGATATACACGTAAAAATCCCGATAATTTCACACCCATATTTTAAAAAACTGATAACAAGTATTTTTTTTTCAAATATATGTAATTTTATGAAATTTTTCAGTGTTTTCAAAATTTGTTTAAATTTTTTTGAAATGTATGAAAAATCCCGATCATTGTATACCCATTTTGTTAAAACTGAATTTTGGATTAATTTTTCAAAAATACGCAGTTTTGTGAAAAATTTAGTATTTTCGAAAAAAATGTTATAAATTTGGAAATGTATGAAAAAATCCCGATCATTTGATTCCCATATTGTAAAAAACTGAAATTTGGAGTACTTTTTCAAAATAAAAACGTCAGATCGAATGCAACAAAAAGCTCATTAAAACATGCTGATGCAAAAAATTCAAAAATCTTTGAAACTGACTACTAGGGTGGCTCGACATGATCGATTTTTCAGAACAGGCATTTTCCGGTCACATTTGGGCCCCCAAACAACCCCCCAAAATTTAGGAGCGATTAGGTTTGACCCGGCTTACTGCAAAGCGATTCAAATTTGTATGGAAATTTGTATGGGAAACCCCCCCTTTTCACATTTTAATTTTTATCATTTTCATTTTTCACTCAATTTAAAAACTATTACCGTAGAAGTATAGCCCTGAATGTCCTCTAAAACTTTGTCCAAGAAAGTATGGTTCTATCTTGCAAAAAAAAGATGAAAAAAGATACAGAGTTTTTAAAAGAGGCATTTCAAAATAAGTGCTGAAAATTATATTTCTTGCCAACACTGCCAGTACTTCGGTAGATATTTCAAAATCGTATTTTTTTAACGTAATAAGGAAGCAAGCTAGCAAAATGGTGTCTTAGGAAAAGTTGTTGTATATGAAAGTGGCTTTTATTTAAAATTATTGACATGCAGGGTGACACACCTACAGGGTGTCAACCGAGCCCTAACTTCTACTGGTAACCTTTTAAAGCGTTGGTGTCTTAGGAAAAGTTGTTAAGCAACTTATTCCAAAAAAATGATATGGTTGGAAGACAAGGTGTCACATCTACAGGGTGTCAACCCAATTTCTTCTAATTAAGACCTTTTTGCATACAAATTTGAATCGCTTTGCGGAAAGCCGGGTCAAACCCAATCGCTCCTAAATTTAGTGGGGTTGTTTGGGGCCCAAATGGGACCGGAAAATGCCTGTTCTGACTGAATTAGTCCATTTTGAAATTTTCCCATACAAATTCAAGCCACTCTACTGACTACCCTACCCTACGTTATCGAAAATACGGAGTTTAGTGAAAATTTCGAGTATTTTTTTTTATTATTTTCGAAATATGTGGAGAAATCACGATAATTGCACTTTTAAAATATTGGAAAAATACGTATGTTGTGAAAATTTTCATGTAATTATAATTGCAATGGATAGCTGACATCATCCCGTTTCCAAAACAATATTTTTTTAAAGTTTAGACGATGTCTCCCATATAGCCAAAATCCCATAAGCTCTGTGCTTCAGTTAAGCACCGGGCCGAGGCAGCTGTACGAATCAAAATCGGGGCAGTGCAAAACCGGGACATGACTGTATGACACATGTTTTTTCTCTGCTATTCTTTGTGTTATTGTAACAGCTAATCTGGGTCTTTTAATGACAAATCCTGACCTCCTTGCAATAACAGAACTTGCAATTTTTGAGTTAATGAAATTGAACCAATTGAATTGATTTTCTTAAACTTTATCATCACTCTATCCTTAAATATAAAATACTCAACAAGAGATTTAGAAATCTTATTAGGGTTATCGCCGAAGATCACAATCTATTATCACAGTGCACATCGTGACATCACCTGTGCGACATCATTCTCGCAGAGGCGCACATTTTTCTAGTGAAACGGAACCCAAATACTGGGACATAAATAATAATGGTCAAAATAAACGGCCAAAGATGACCAAAACCAAGCGAGAGAGAGAGACCACAAAATATTGAAGATGAAACTCAAAACTCATTAGCCTCGAAACCGTTATCTCCATCGCTCTCCCCCGAGTCTCGCTAGTCCAGGCGCGATCGGGTTAGGCCGGCCGAAGCCTATCGACATAGTTTCAAGTGGACGGGACGACGAGACCCCGGGCCAGAAGGATGACACTTTTTTTGTTGGGAACGCGGAATCCCAAAAGGTGAGGATGATCAGCACGACACTAGCGCGCTAACGAGAAACGAAATTGTGTCCACTTTATTTCTGGGTTTTTTTCTCTCCCCGCCACGCGAATAGACCACATAAAATGTATGTGTGTGCTAGCGTGTGTGTGTGTGATTGTATGTGCGTCATCTGCCCAAGCTGGGGGTCGTTTATAAAAATTGTCATTTTGATTTGATTAATATTTCATACGATTTTAGGAGAAGGTTCCGTATTTATCGTTTCGTTTCGGGTGCTTTCTCCGAAGAATTTCCACCGGGTGATTTCTCAACCCGGGTTGGGTGTCTCGGGTTCTTCCAGAGCTTTATTGCCCCCATAGTCGGAGTCCACCCGTGTGCAGTTGTTTGTCCCGATATGAATTAGTGGGCAGAGTCGAACCCAGGTTGAACATTTTTTGTTTTCATGATATGTGGTTCTAATTAAAAGCATTTGCAATGTAATCTCATTTCAAATTTGAAATATTTTTTTAGAATAAAACTTAAGGTAAAAATAAACCCGGAAGCACATTTTAAAAATAATTTTAATCCGGGTGCAAAACAAAAAAAAAACGGCCTCAATTTTGAACTGTCAAAGTGTAATCAATTTTACTGTTCGCCAAAAGTAGAGAGTTTTATTATCGATCATTAAAAAAAATTTCAACAATGAAAAATGTGTGGCTCCTTAAAGGACCTGGTGTTGAAATCTGTAACAAATCTTAATAAAGTTGAAGGCGAGGTCTTTTTTAATTATAATTATGAATAAAAGTTGTTTATGGAGTCGATGCGGTTGTATCCGTCCAGAAGCTGACTTTATTGTTTGATATCGTTTGAAGACCTACTGGTTTAGTTAAAATCTTCTCTGTTAGTTAGTTGAGCTGACAAAATGAACACAAACTACTGATTATAAAACAGCCCATTTACCAGTATGAAAAAAGTCATGCTAGTGCTTGAACAGCCTCCTATTTGTAGATATAAACAAAGTGGGATCATTTGAAAATCACGTTACGCATTCTCTCTATTCATCACCCAGATTTTAATGATCATTTGAAATTTAAATAGATAATTCTCCGCCAACTCACACAGCAGTTGCCCCGACCCCTCATCGATTTGCGTGAAACGTTTGTCGTTGATCACGAATCCGAGGTTCGTTTTTTGATATCGCGTGACGTAGGGGCGGTACGACCCCTTCCATTTTTGAACATGGGTAATTCTCCGACAACTCACACAGCAGTTGCCCCAACCCCTCTTCGATTTGCGTGAAATTTTGTCCTAAGGGGTAACTTTTGTCCCTGATCACGAATCCGAGGTCAGTTTTTTGATATCTCGTGACGGAGGGGCGGTACGACCCCTTCAATTTTTGAACATGCGAAAAAAGAGGTATTTTTCAATAATTTGCAGCCTGAAACGGTGATGAGATAGAAATTTGGTGTAAAATTAGACGCCCGATTTGATGGCGTAATCAGAATTCCGAAAAAACGTATTTTTCATCGAAAAAAAACACTAAAAAAGTTTTAAAAATTCTCGCATTTTCCGTTACTTGACTGTAAAAATATTTGGAACATGTCATTTTATGGGAAATTTAATGTACTTTTCGAATCTACATTGACCCAGAAGGGTTATTTTTTCATTTAGAACAAAATTTTTCATTTTAAAATTTCGTGTTTTTTCTAACTTTGCAGGGTTATTTTTTAGAGTGTAACAATGTTCTACAAAGTTGTAGAGCAGACAATTACAAAAATTTTGATACATAGATATAAAGGGTTTGCTTATAAACATCACGAGTTGTCGCGATTTTACGAAAAAAAGTTTTGAAAAAATTGGTCGTCATCGATCATGGCCGTTCATGGTCACCCGCGACTAGAGGATGACGACTCTCGAGATTTTCAATTTCCCGGGAATCGAGAGTTGAGTTTTGCCATTTCCCGGGAATTCCCGGGACCCGGGATTTTTTTTAACTATCCTATAGTGTAAATAACTTTTAAAAAAAACCTTTCTTTTTAATGAATTCAGATACAATTAATTCATACTAATCCAATGAAATGTAAAACTAAGTAACCTCGTTGTTTTGAGGAACTATTTCTTCATTTTGATTTTTTACCTCAATCTACAAATAAAAAATCGATCCTTGAGCCTTTTTGGGACTCAAAATTGCAGTTCACAATGTTTACGAATCTCCATTCGCACTGAATGATTTTTCAAAAGTTGCACAAACTTGTTGTTGAACTTGTTATTAGATTTTGAAGGTAAAAATAACTAATATATAATTATCCATTTATGCAATATCGTATTTTTGCAATATGATAAATAACGACACAAAGTAAAAACTTTAAGTTGATTTTTTCCTTCTTAAGATCAACTGTAAATGTTCAAAATTAGCAGACATTAAATTTACAAAGAATGCCTGATTGTTATTCTCAAAATATAATTTAATATGCAACACACAAAATTACTTATTGACATCAAAAAAGGAAATTACCTCGATACAGCGAATTGACTTACTTAGAATAAAAAAAAACAAGATTTTCCTTCTTAAAAATAATTAATATTTCATTCTTGGTGTGTAACTACTAAGAATGTTTCAAGGTAAATTTTGGGGTCGACATTTTTGGTTACTCTCAATTATAATACAATAAGAAGATTAGAGAAGCATGTTCTAAACCATTTCGAATTTTTCAAATATTTTCTTATTGAATTATTGATTTTGGTTCGATATTTGTAAGTATAAAATTTCCCGGGAGTCTCGACCAAATTTCCCGGGAATCGAGAGGTCCAAAAATGGCCGATTTCCCGGGAAATTTTTCCCGGGAATTCCCGCTCGTCACCCTCTACCCGCGACAGACACGGACGACGAAACAAAAAGAAACGCAAAAAGTAACTTTTTCAAAACTTTTTTTCGTAAAATCGCGATAACTCGTGATGTTGATAAGCAAACTCCTAATGTCTATATATCAAAATTTTTGTAATTGTCTGCTCTACAACTTTGTGGAACATTGTTACACTCTTAAAAATAACCCTGCAATGTTAGAAAAAACACAAAATTTTAAAATGAAAAATTTTGTTCTAAATGAAAAAATGACCCTTCTGGGTCAATGAAGATTCGAAAAGTACATTAAATTTCCCATAAAATGACATGTTAAAAAAAATTTTACAGTCGAGTAACGGAAAATGGGAGAATTTTTAAAACTTTTTAGTGTTTTTTCGATGAAAATACGTTTTTTCGGAATGTTGAGTATGCCATCAAATTGGGCGTCTAAATTTACATAAAAGTGTCTTTGACACCAAATTTCTATCTCATCACCGTTTCAGGCTGCAAATTACTTAAAAACACCTCTTTTTTCGCATGTTCATAAATGGAAGGGGTCGTACCGCCCCTCCGCCACGAGATATCAAAAAACGGACCTCGGATTCGTGATCAGGGACAAAAGTTACCCCTTAGGACAAAGTTTCACGCAAATCGAAGAGGGGTCGGGGCAACTTTTCCCGATTTCGTGTGAGTTGGTAGAGAATTACCTTATTATTTTCAATTCATAGATGTGATGATTTCTTCAATCGAAATTTGTTTTTAAAACTAAATCTTCTTCAACGGGACTTCTCTATAAGATTCTTTGACCCAAACTCCTACCCTGGACAACATAGGCCTTGTGGCGCTGGCACTGCCGCTCCAGCACGCCCTGTGCCCATCCGCCAAAAGGTATTTGACCGCGTCGTTCCACAACCTCCCTCCCTCCGTCTAGCCCGGTCTTCGTTTTCTGGACAACAACCAAAAAAATTCACCTGCCTTTCGATGATTTTATAGTGAAATTTTATTGCCGTTTTTTCGGCGCTGCTATCTTCATCTTCTTTTTGAAAAAAAAAAAAACGGGGGGAAAAGCAGTCAAGAAACAAGAACCATTTCAAAAGTTTTGGAAGAGGTGAGGGTGGGGTGTGGGGTCAGAAGAGAAATGCCTTTTCTATGACTGGGAAAAGGGGTACAAGGGAGAAAAATATGGATAGAATGAGCCAAGATAAACATGGAACCAGGGCCAAAAGTGCTCGAAAGGTGTTTTCGGCGGAGGTTTCTTTTTTTTTGGCAACGAATCTCAATGGTTCGAAAAATTTAGCAGCCTTACTGTTAGTAGGTAGCCCTCCTCCTAGTACAAAACGAAGTGACTAGCTCATCGCCACCGGTGTGAGTGGCCAAATGGCCATTTGGAATCTTTAAGCCCCTCTTGGACCGGGCTGGACGGTTGGAGCTGAAGCCTTGGGAAGGGTGTAGGGAGCAACGCTATAGAGATAAGGCATAAAATATTAAGCAGTGATTTATGAAATCATGAAGATATACTATTACTTACAACTCGTAAATTTCCAAACTTTATAATAGTGATGATGAAACGACTGGGACGTTATTTTTCAGTCGCTGCGCTGTGAGAATTGTGGCCACGTGCTAGAGGAGGAAGATTCAGGCTGGGAAGGGGGTCAGTCGGAAGACTGGAAGGCCACCCAAGCCAAAGGGCATTTGGCCAAAACGAGAGAGAAAAAAATACAACTGCTAACAATCTACACACACAATGGGTTCTGTTTTAGTTTTACGCCATCCAAAAACCACCAGCGAATCCGCAGCGATGGGCGAACATTTCCAAAATACAGCTGAAAAAATCGCCACCGCACCACGTAAGAAATAGGTTACAATTTTTATGGCCCTCGTGAAGGCGCCGAACTCAATTCCGAGCCGCAATTTTCTAGCGATAGAGGTCAGCGGATTTCAAAAAAAAAAAATATCGATTCATATTTGTTCCTTGTTTTATTGGTGCACAGAGTTTCATAATTTTATAACTTCAAAAATGCGTTGAATACTCTCAAAATGTGGTACGACCAATGAGAATTATTTTCCACTTATCCGCCTTGAGATAGTTGAGATAAAAGTAACTGATGACATCGTTCAGATACTGATCGATCGCCAAGCATCACCCTTGCCATGGGGGTAAATCAAAGTCTTCCTAATCTCCGTCACGTCACCCGTCGAGGCGTTCGTCGTCGTGCTGCAAAGACAACCCCCAAAATTAATCCTCCACCCTAAAAAAATCACAGTCTCAATTCTTTACTTGTTCGAACTGTTCACCGTCCCCTTGCTTCCGACGGTGCCGGTTCCGCATAACCGCACCAACAACTCGTTCGCGCTAATCACCGCGATGCGCTCCGTCGAAAATATGCTCTTCAGAATCGACTTGGACTCCTCCGTGACGCGATCTCTAGCATGATCCTCCGGTTGGCATCGTCCTTCCGGCAGAACGGTACTGAAATCAAACCACCCAAAATAAGTTCACAATGCCCTGCTACAATCAAGTTCCGGCACTTACATGGATCGTCCGGCAGGCCCATTTCGAGACTCTCGCGGATGTAGAAGCCACACGACGGAAGCGTGTACAGAAAGATCCCGTTTAGGGCGGTGGAAAAGTGGACCACCGCCTTGACGACCTCGAGAAGCTGCTGGTCTAGGATGAATTTTTAGGCCGGGCTCATCAGGTTTGGCACGATTATGCGAACGTCCCACGACGACACTGCCACCTAGGGGGGAGAGGGAAGATTTGTATCAGATAAAATTCATATCAGTCGGAATATCTTGCGACGCTACCAAAATTAAATTAAATTACCTACTTGCTGAGAACAATTTGTTGACATTTGACGGTCAACCAAAAGAAAAAAAACGCTGATCATAGTAGCCAATCAAAATCCACCCTTTGAAAAAAAAACAACGATCACCAGGGCCGGCCGTAACCATGGTAGCCATAGTTACCAGAAATCAACAAATCAACAGGCTGAAAAGTTAAAGTGGTCGAGTGCAGACCCCCTAACCAGCCATACCCGCTTGAGAGGTTGTAGTGAACGGACGCTACTAATTGTTCTCTCTTTCTCGTTTCAGGAACCATCGCGATGGGAGCAAAAATGTCTCGCCGAAATGGGCGTAGAGCGGCCACGGCTACTCGGGACGACGATATGCGGTCGGGAGGGACGGAACTTGACCGGGTTGCGAGTAGCGGACGGGTCAATGCTAAGCCGGAGGTTCCGGGACCGGATCTGCCGGTTGTCGAACAAAATTTGAATGAAATTTCTTTTGAAAATTCTGACAATCCGGCAGATTTGGTTCTGGAATCACCGCCGGTAAATGATATTTCATTAAATAACTGTTTGGACATGGCTGCGGCGGATTCCATCTCGGAACCGCCTGCAGATGTAAATTTTTCTTTACAGGTTGTGACGACGACATTCGAGGAGGTGGTTCCAATGCCGGATCCACCGATAGAGGAGCAAAATTTGATTAATAACGATTTGGAAATTTCCGAAAAATCGGTGGATCCGGCATCGGAGCCACCGAAGACCGACGACGACTCAAACACGCTTTCGATTCCAACAGCGGCGGTGGTTTCCACCGTGGAACCGCCCGCTGACCTAAATTCATGTAAACTTGAAATATTTCTTTCAGATGACAATCCGGAACCTCTTCCGGAACATACGGAACTAAATTTAGAAATTATTTCTTCCAAAATTTTAGATGATCCCGGACAATGTTCCCACTCCGTTTCGGTCGAAATTCCTCCGGAAGTGGTTCCGGAGCCACCACCAAATCCCAAATCTGACACAACATATTTTTGGTGCTACGTCTGTCAAAATTCAGGTACAAACACATTGCCATGGTTGCTTCGATTGAAGTATTCCAAGCAGGAAGGTGCTGTGTCCTATCCCTCGCCTAGACCAGACCAAAATCCATGATAAAACTGACAGACCAAATCTGTCAGACCAAGACTGTCAGACCAAAGAGCAGAAAGTAAACTATCTTGGTCTTCGACGTAGGTGCACACAAATCAAGAAAAGAAAATTTGAAAAAGAATTTTATTTTTCCAATTCAATGACTGGGTTTGGACTGCAAAATTGAATGGACGTCAGAAAATGATTTAACAGTGCGGCGTCCTGTACACCGACAATTAAATGAGCAGTTGAAAGCCTTATTCTTCCATTTTAATTTTTGATCGCGTTTACGGTTTACACCTGAAAAATCTTGAAATTATTTATACGGATTTGTGATTCTTCTCTTTCCATCATTCCCTTGATTCCAAGACGGCAATGTGTTTGAAATATTTGTTTACTGGTTCGATGTGCTGCATTGCTCTCGGGTTGCTTGTTATTGTTTAACTTATTTTTGTTGTTGTTATTTAATTGCAGGTTGGCGTTTCTTGTTTCCCGAGCGATTTCTATGTTACCGATGTTGATGTTGATGCGTTATTTGAACTGGAGATGATTAGTGCATTAAATGGAATTGGTAACTTTATATAAAAACAAATTTAATAGAAAATGACAAAAGGATTTCTTTGATTACAGCTTCAACTGTTGAAGATGACGACGATGACGATGATGATGATGAAGATACTTACCATTACATTTGATGTTGAGGAGATTTTTTAGTACTTGACAAGGTAATGTAAATTTAGTTACCAGTGTGAACAACTGTAACTAATTCTCTGCTATACTTTAAATAGGCCGACTGGACGATTAGGATGACGGCGAAGCAGCATGATAACTGAAGCGGATGATGGAAGCCTTGCTGAAGAATATTTGTTATATTATTGAATTGTAATATTTTGATCTGTACTGATATTAGATTTTTTTGTAATAAACGAAAAAAAAGCGAACACTACTGTTTTAATTTCACATATTAGAAAGTTAACCATTTAAGCTAGGTTAAGGGTTGATAGATTTGGCACAGGTCACCATAATAATTTATATTGATCAAGACAAATCCAAAATCTTGAATAAAAACATATGAAGTAAGAGATCCCCGGCAGGTAGAAATAACAAACGGAGGTCATTTCAATAACAAATCCTTTCATTAGAAGAAAAATAATACCATCCCCAAAACATTGGTTAAAAATTATTATTGATTAGATCATTTGAGACAATAAAATAAATCATGGCACATGGAAAATCATTCAATCATTGATCGCGTTATTCATGTGATATTACAACTTTTTTTTTTTTAAACAATCAGCAGTCAGAACCAAGTTTGTCATTATTTTTTATTGCTGAGAAATTTTCCCAACATTCATTAACCCATTTTGTTATTAATTTTTATTAAGTTAAATATGGCAAATGAACTATTGGAAAATTTTGACCAATTTAGCCAAGAACATTATTTTGGCTATGAAATGTGGTTTTTGTACCAAAATTTTTATAAAAAGTGAAAATTTTTATTATGTTTTATATTGCTAATACTTTGAAAAGGTACTTTCTCTTTAATTTAACATTTTTTCAAATGTTGAACAAAATTTGAAAGCTGTTAGCCAATGTTTACTGATTTTATTAGGCGTTTGAAAATATTTAATATTCAATAGAAACAAAGTAATTCTACAAAAAATGTAATTAGCTAATAATTAGAAAATTATATAAAAAAAAGTTCTAACCTGACAGAAGTTGAACTTTTCCAGTTATTTCCACCTGTTCGGTGCGTTGTTTAAAAAAAAACTTTGCTTGGCTTGTTAAATGTTTTTTATTTAATGGTTTTATTTTGATTATTTTTTTCCGATAGCATAGATAGTTTTAAGATTTATCTATAATCTAATCATTATATTAGCTGGCATCAAAAATGTATAATTTTGTTAAACAAGTCACGGTGTATTTTTATGAGAACATAATAAAAATCAGCAGGTCTGATTTTTGGCATTCTTATCAATATGCCTCAAGAGACTTTAAATTACATATTTCACCAATTATTGATCGCTAATGTAATGTTCCCGGACCAAATTTTACAGATTTCTAGCTTTCATTGAAATCAATGAATCAATGCTGGAAGAACCAAAACGACCGAATTAAAATCATTTAAAACAATGTAAAAGGATCAAAGCCAAAGTTTAAAAAAAGGGTCTATCCTGCTCACGTCAGTTGATGTTAAGATGCATTCAGAACGAGCAGGATAGACTCTTTGTTTACACTTCGGCTTCAGCCCTATTACAATGTTTTGCTAGAAATGTTCTTGCTATTTGTCATGAAATGTTTTTACATGGTGCCTAATATCAGACATGCCGATTTTTTTATCATAAATTTGTTCTACAAAACACACCGTGATTGTGTGTTTAGGCGAATAATTGTATGGAACTTTTATTTTTGACAAATCTATTCAAAGTTTTTCCTTTCATTTTCCTGGGTTCTTCCTTTCTTTTGTTATTGTTATTTTTATTTTATTGTCCATTCGACATTTAAAAAAACCCACCGTCTTTACCCACAAAACTTTGATGTTTCGATAACATTTTGCAGTTTTGAGCATTTTGGCTTCAAGCAGCCCAGGGAGCAATATTCAATTTGTAGAGCGAGGTTTTGAACATACGTTCCATAGTCTGGGCACCCTAATGCACAGTGGTCTACCTTTCCGCGACGTAACACGACCGCCGACAACGACTGCCGTGGCGACAACGTGAACCTCAAATAGGAAGCGTGAACTGTTATCGAAACAAGCATTGTCAAGCTCTGAAAATTGAATAAATTTGCCAGCCGGCCGACCTCCAAGACTTGTGACTTGGACGGCGTCGTCGTTGTTGTTGTTTGGGGCAAAACAAAAGAAACCTCCTCAAATAGGGCGTTTCGGAAAGGAAAAGCTCGTGGGGTCATCCGCGATGCCCGTTTGGGTATGACACCGAATGCGTGAACAACGACGACGAAACCGGTGGCCATGAACAGGCAGCTGGCCTTTTGCGGGTGCGGTTGACCAACGAGGACGGAAGCCCGAGAGGTCAAAAAGTGACAAAAGCTTCCTACCGGTTGTGGCTGTAACGACAATCGTTTGGCTTGAAGCTTAAGCTGGTTTGAGCCATTTTTGAACGAATTGCTTAGTTCTTAGTTTAATTAACCAATTATTTGTGTAGTTTTCATTTAACTGATGTTTTGTAGCTGACAGAGAAGAAACTAGTGGGTATCAAATAAAACTTGTACGACTGTAGAAAAAATATATTTTAAAATAGCCGAGTTTGAGTACAACTTTTACCAAAAAGAAAAAAAAATCATACTTAAACATATTTACATAAAATAAAAGAACAATGGTATAGAAAAAGTGACAACGAGAGAAATGGTAACAAAAGTAAAGACAGCATCAACTAACGAAAAGATTGCCCAGTGTGTGCGTGAGTGGTTGAGTGGAGGCGCGTCGTAAATCATATAAAACTGCAATAATTTTGATTAGCCTACATTCAGTGCCGGTTCTGAGACCAGCACTGAATGGAGTCAACTTGTGGGGCTGAGGTGCGAGCTTAAAAAGTGAAACTTGTTTTCATTTAATGATGAGAACAAATCAACACAATTAGAAATGAAAGAATGTGTTGTTAACTTAATAAGAGTAAATAAACAATAGCTAACAACTGCAAAATGAAGATGTCCTATTTAAGGATACAAACGAATTATGAGATTGCAATAGAACCGTAAGGTGCAGGAATTTGCGTGGTCATGCAAAAAAGGTAAAAAAAGTGAAACCCCAGGATGGCCGGGCCGAAATTATACTTTGACCCATTTTATTAACGCCCGAGAATTGATACCCCGAAACCCTGTTTTCAGCAAATTAGTGAAAACTTCATTAAATATGTTAATTTCCGTCTGGTTCAGTTCAGCCAGCAGCACCAGCAGGGTTGTTGATGTTTATGTCCGTCGCATCTCGCACCGCCCCAGCCAGTTTCACCTGCGTACGACGACGTCTCGGAAGAGGTGAGGAGGGGCCTTCTCAATGTCGTCACGGCGACGGCGGATGACCAACCGGCATTGACGTTGAAGTTGCCACCGTTTGTCCTCCCCATCAAGGCCAGGATTTGAATCAATACTAGTGTTTGGGAAAAACTAGCTAAAGAATTTCTGCTAAGGTGTCAAGTGTTTCGCCAAAGTCAATCTAAACTAGTCTAATTAACGCCCCATATTTCATTCGAGAACCGGTAACTCTACTCTAGTTTTTAATTTATGAATGAATAACTTTGAATGAATACTAAGTTATGCTAAGCATAACCCGGTACAGCTTTATAGAATGCGCACTTGAACGACACCACGAGAGGCTGATATGGGAGGGCGATTTTTGTACGAAATTTACATACCCACACGCCCCCGTCTTTTGAATATCTTCTAGTTGTTGAGTTTGCCTCGCGAACCGGTGTGTGTACTGTGTCTGTCACCGTTTGGGTCATGTGGGGTACGTTGGAAATTACCGTCAGTACATTTATTTTTGACACACATTTTATGTGTTTTAAAAAAGTTGTCCACAGAAAAATTTAAGATGTGTATCACGTTATCAATAATATTTAAATTTACTGGGCTTTGACTTTGATTGCTGAGGAAATATTATAAAATTACTTGGAAAATTAACTACTTAATTAGACATCCTAGACCTATCTTCACGTGTACATATCTATTAAGAATCAAATAATAAGCAAATGCCTGTGAGTCATTCTTTGCCAATTATCCCAAACCCGCTTCGATTTCCTAGAAAATCTTTTAGGGGTAATTTAGGTCCCTTATCACGAAACCAAGGTATTTTTTCGATATCTTGTGACTTTGGGGCATTTAGTTTTTCTGGATTTTTACTTAGACGCGTTTTAGTTATTTGTAGCTCGAAACCGTGAAGAGATAGAAATTTAGTGTCAAAGGGACTTTAGGATGTCCGATTTGATGGCGTAGTTAAAAAAAAATCGTATTTTTCATCAAAAGAGTTAAAAATTAGTTGTAACCTTCTACCCATTCCCGATATTCAACTGTCAAAAGTCGAGAGAAATGTCATTTTATAGAAAATTTAATGTACCTTTCAAATCTGCTGTAGCCTAGAGAGGTTACTTTTTAATCAGTGCATGATATTTCCTTTAAAATTATGTGGTTTTTGTAACCTTACAGATATTCTATTTTCGAAAAGTTCAGTAAATTTTGCATAAGAATGACCCTTTAGACCGTTTCTTGTGACTCGTACACTGCTTGAATTTGAGAATTCTTTATAAATTAAAGAATCAAACCAAATACTACCGCTTATCATAAAAAAAAAACCAAGATAAAAACCCCTTAATTCTGGAACGCATGAATCTCAAGAAACGTGCAAAATGCCGAACTCACTGAAAAAAAAAAAAACATTCAAAAGCACATGATTGATTTCGAAAAAAAAAATCAAATATTGTCACTCGAATTAATTATCTTGGCACCTGCTGAAGTTTTTAAATCTGACAATCCAATCTATACAGCAATTCCATTTGAAAAGAGCTAGAAAGAGCTAGAAAAAAGCTACATTTTTGAAACTTCCTACTATTTTTTCTCAAATACGCAATCTAACCACCTTTCTTTTGCGCCTAAGACAGCTTAAATCAGCCATTTTTCGAACCACCCTAGCACGATGTAGGTCATCCTAATAGCCAAACAAAGGAAACCCCAGAAAAAATTTGAGACCGATCAGAGAACTTGTCTTTTCGGTTTAGGCTCTTTTCAAATGGAATTGCTGTATATAACAAGAGCACATAACAGTGATATATTAGTACTTTTCAGAATTCGGATATCTGAAATCAAAATAAAAAGTAGTTAAATAGGTAATCAAAAAACATTTCTAACTAGACCAAATGATTTAAGATCTGACAACCCTAACGTCATGATTCGAATTCCCGGACGCTTCGAAACCCGGACACTTCAACTTGTTTTATCATTTATTTGGATATAAGTTCGCATTATGAATGTCAAAACTGTGTTATTTGATGAATTCTAACATCAACTTTCATTTAAAGTTTGTTTGAACGCCGTAGTTAATGCCAAACAATTTAAATAAAATAAAATTATAAGTTTATCAAAAATGCGAAACTTTTCAACGGAAATATTTCATAGGCATCCGAAGCACCGGGAAGGCAAAGCAGAAATTTATGTTTTTGATTTTCTTAAATTCTAGCCATTTTTATATAAACTATCGATTGTTTTGATGTTAACAGCTTATTTGAGACCTAAAAAATGCCATTCACTAACATTTCAGTCCAAATTTGTGCGATTCATAAGCAAAATCGAGTGTCCGGAATTCGAAGCAAAAGTGTCCGGATTTCGAATCAGCTTTTAACAGTGTCCGGGATTCGAAGCACAACAAGTCATTTTAATTCTCAAATTCTGATGAAAAATTGTTAGAAAAGACATATTTTGCATGCATTCTCTTAAAACTAACTGTTTATACTAAATCCTGATGATATTTCTACATTTCCAACTTATTACATGATTTTTTGCCAGCTATAACAAAAATAATATGGTACTAAGTGTCCGGATTTCGAATCATGACGTTATTTGAAGTTATGAGCTCTTAAGCGATATTTCAGTACTTTCCAGAGGCCAAAGTTTGGTTGAAATGATGCGACCATTCGTTGGATAGGTAATCGAAAGACCTGCGTCTAAATTTTGAAAATCTGACGTCCCTCTTTATAGTTACGAGCACTTAAGTAAAATGTTATTTCTTTTTAGAAGCCGGAACTCAGAAATCATGATAAAAATTATGACCGGATCCATCATGCGACCCGCTGTCAGATAAGTAATCAAAAGACCTTTCAACCAATCAAAAAGATTGATAATCTGACAACCCTATCTGATGTTATGAACACTGCAGTAATATCGATAATCGATTGACCTTTTCAGCATGGCCAAATAATTGAAGATCTGAAATTTCATTCAACAGCTATCTTGTCGTATGTCTATTTTTGACGTTCTGAGAAAATCTCGTTTTAATGTGTGATCTTGAATAAACAAAACATAGAGCACGCAATGTAAACAATAATAAACATTTTTTGTTTGGTTGACCATTCGGTGGATTGTCCCGAAGTTTTATTGAATTTGGTTGCCAAAGTTCCGATTTATAATAACAAATGTTTACGGTAGTCAGGCATATACGTGTGTCAAACACGTTCTGTTCTGAAATCCCTTTGGCGAGTTGTCACACTTATAGCAATTTTCAGGGTGTGTCAAGATAGTTCGACAATATTGAAACTTCACAAAAAGATTAATTTTGGAAGGTTGAAATTTTGGTAAGTTGAATATTACCACTTCTTTTAGTTTAACCCCACATTTCCCCGTTCAAGACATCAAGCAATCATATCATTTTGCGCTTCTGTACTTGCCTCCACCCCTCTGCCTTCCTTCGAAGTTCCCCACCTCGATCAAGGCCCAGGGCGATCGCGGCGTCCGTGTCTTGTAGTTACGGACGGAAGGGGGTGGGGGCTGGGCCTTAAGTTCACTATCGCGCGCGCACTCATTTGAATGTTGTGCGAGGTGAGTGTCTGGCCATCGCCTGTGTGTGTGTGTGTCGTATGAATATCGCATTATTTCTTGGTCTCAGTGCTGCTTCTGCTGCTGCTGCTCGTCGGTCGGTAGTACACAAACCGGTGTGGAGAAGTACCGCTTGGCTGAATATAAATAAAATGTGCGCTCACACACATATGCATGCATATTTTATCAAATAAAATGACCTTGACCATATAATTTGACCTTTATTCCTTTGCTCCTACTGTTTATTATATCTTTAGTACCGGCTCAGTTAACTGTCTTCCGCCTTCTGTTGTGTTGTTGTTGATTTTTTTTTTGCTTCACTTATTTATGTGAGCAGCTGAGAGAAATGATGCGCTGCTCGAAATCAGCTGTTTCGTTGTCGGTAGTTGCAGGAGAGTATTGCAGTTGACAACTTTATCAAATCAAATATTTGAAGCATTTATTGGTATATATTATTTCAAACTTTTTTTTGAAAATGAATAGATCCATAAGATGATACGCTTTTCAACATTTTTTCTAAATTTTCGAGTTAATCGAATAGCTATTTATCACAAGGAATAGGCAACATCTCATCTCTGAAAATCTCGATTTATAAAAAAAGAATCTTCCGACTGAAAGTACAAGATATAGACATGTGATACAAATAACTTTTAAAAGCTAATTTCTTCACTTCAAAATCAGACTTGTTACTTTCAAATCTCAGGAAAGTTACCATCTCCAATCCCCTTTTCTTCAACAAAATTTCGCGTTTTCGGTGGTGACAACATTATTTTGGGTTGCCGTTAATGAAGATGGGATTGACGAGGTGGTGTCATGATTTCCGAGCGCGCTCCACACAGAAAGCTTTTAAAGTTCAAAGCTCACTTAATACTGGGGTCCTTTCACCCTTCGCGCTGCGGAATTGTTCGGATTGCCACCCATCGTCACCGTAACTGTCACTGTTGCTGGTGGAGTAATTGCTTTTGTTTCTTGTTTGAACTACCTGTCTTAATTTTCTTTCATTAAATTCAATTTTATGCATTTCATTGTTATTTTTTTGTTTATCTCAAACTGCACAATCTGAAAAAAAAATTTACCCGGAACTATTGCAACGATGGAAAAATCCCTAGGTGCGTCTCTCATTTACAAAAATTTTGATAACCAAACATGTATAGATCATCGCTTAAATTTCAAAGTTATCGCAGTTTGAGCGAAAAAATTAGTTTTTTTCAGTTTTTATTTCCAAAAAAATCATATCTTCGAATCCTGATAATGAAACTTAATCATTTTAACATATGTTACGTAAAATTGTTCGAGGAATCCGATAACAATATTTTCAGATATAGGCTCTTTGGTCCCGAGACCTTCAAAATCGCATTTCAAGTTTGCATACGTGCTTTTAGATATAAGGCTAGATTTTTGAATCTTCAATCCGTTTTTTTTATCTATAGACCTATCTAATCACCTTTCATTTGCGGCCAAGACAGTTCAAATCGGTTGAAATGGAGCAAAGTTATGATTTTTCGTAAAAGTGGTTTTTGCGAAAATCGTTGAAAAAAATCATTTTTCGGACCACCCATAACACGGCGTAGGTCACCCTAATGACCAATAAAAAAAGCTGGTCTAATTATTTCGGTCAAGGAAACCCCAGAAAACGTTTGAGCTCGATCGGAGAACTTTTTTTTAATTATAATGTTTTCGTGAGGAATTGTTGAATATTATGCCGATGAAAATTTTATATCAAATCTTTCCTTAAACTTATTAGACAATTCAATTGATTTTGAACCTTTCAGAATCATTTAAAAATCGTTCATATTATTTTTTTAAGTTTCACACTTCCAGCTCCTTGCGACGCAGCTAAAAATCTTAATTGTTTATGTTTTAAAAAAATATTATACGTTCAATTGACAAAAATGGATGGACAGATTGGAAAAGAAGGGGAGAACTATTACAATGAAATCATAGTTTTTTTTCCCATTTTTTTTCATTGTGAAATAATAAGGTCAATGAATGTATTTTTTGAATTTTATGTCACTTGACACTTTTTGAAGAAAAAATGAAATCACAAGCCTAGGTTTCATAATTTCAATGAAAAAGAGTTGTAAAATGCGTAATAAGCTAGTACAGTAGTTTAACAATTATTTGTTCTCAAAAATACTATGTATAACAATGCATTCATTTTCTGCTACTCCATATTGGTTTTGAGAGCACAAACTTATCCTGTCACTCTAAACGGTGCTAAAATGTTCAATATGGATCCTCATTACAGTGATAAAAAATCAACTTTTATTTTTGCAAGTCCGAAAAAGACTTCTGACAGTTGGACGTTCGTGTGTTTAGTCAGCTCCAAAACCAAAACAATGCGAAAAGTTTAATTTTTACAATTCAAGCTCTGAAAAGTTGAAATTTGCTGCACTCAAGAGTGCTATAATGAAATTTTCAACATTGTTATTTTTGGTGACGATAAGTAGGCCATTTCGTTTGTATATACAGCAATTCCCCACGAAAACAGCATTCTTTGAACGAGCTCAAAATTATTTCTGGGAGTTCCTTGGCCGAAATAATTTGGCCCGTATTATTTTGTTTGAACATTAGGGTGACCTACGCCGTGTTAGGGTGGCCCAAAAAATAAACATTTGCGTCAATTTTAACAAAAACTACGTTTTTGCGTTGTAAGAGTTCAAAAAACATGGTTCAGCCTTCTTTTTGTAAGATTTGAAGGTATGAAGATTAGAAAATTTAAATGTGCAATGATTTGAAGATATCAAAAGAATAGTAAATGTTTATGGATTTTAATATTCTTATACAATGTTACTTTCGTTGGTAAAACAACAACAACTAACATGTTGTATTACCAAAAAGGCTCATTCTAGGGAAAGGCCAATCTGATAAAAGGATTTCTGGGGAATTGTCCTTCAGGTTTTGTTTTTGGCGATGGTTTGAAATCAGATTTATGGTCTTGTTCATAGGTTAAAACGAAGTGCGTATAATTTAAATCTTTATTTTCTAGAATAAAAAGTTATTTAAATCAAAATCCATAAGAATTATTGCTGCATAATTTATAATATACGTTACCTGGCCAAAAGATCTTCACAAAGAGTCAAATGTCAAGCAAAAACTCGTCTCCTACATATTTCACAATCAGCACAAGTTTACAACAGCTAAACTTGCGTCACTAGCAGCTGATCAGGTAGGTCCACAAAACTGTAACGCAATCGGCTAACATTTCCAATATATCACCACGGCTGAGACCAGCCCCAAAACGAATCGAATCAAGGTCTCCGGAGCAAATGGATCTTCCAAAGCCGCGAGGGTCAGTCGCGATTTCTCGCTATCAACCATGGTGGTCGCAGGTCGCAGCTCAGCCCCGATAAGCTGATATTTTTAATCGCCTTACAGTTAATGATCTAGAGGTGACATCAAAACAGAGCAACGTGGTTTTCCTTGGGATGTGTGATTCTATCGGAAATCTCTAGTTTTTGGATGCTACGCTTCAGATAAGATATAACTTTTTTTTAATTTACATGAATTTTCATTGTAACCTCAGTTGTTTATAGCGTATCTGTGTAGAATTTTTCTCGACACGTTTCAGCGTATCATAAAAACCTCCAAACGATTTATTACATTTATAGCCACTGCATTCATTAATTATTACTTTCTTCCTCTCTCTTTCATAGCATTTGTACGTTTTTATGAACATTTTTTAAACATTTTTCAGCACACCACAACAATGTAAAACTGGAGATGATAAAACAAATCACAGACCAATAGTTATGCTCAACACAACTTCAGACAGCATAAACTCCTCTTGAAAAGATTGAGCGCGCACAGATTTCACGGTCAGTCATATAAAGATGTTCGTTGTTTGTATAGTTTTTATGTCTGGCATCGTCGTCCGTCTTCATGCCACGAGAATGCTTTAAATTTTTATGGCATCAATTTAGACCACGCGGGTCAAGCCCTTCCGCGCCAATTGAAGTCGTCGTAGCAGAGATCAATCTACCCTTTGGCATTTTTTTTTCATTTCTAAGTGATGAAGAATCTTTGTTCCCGGAAAGATTCTACCGTCACCTGGTGACCCCCAGAAGGTGCCAAAATTAAACAACAACGCGATGCTTTGTGCAGTGTGAGACCCTCCCTACTCCTCCCGACCTCTTCAACAAGTCATTTGCCTTTTTATTTGAGCAATTTTGGGTAAATATTGACGTTTCCCGCGTTTGCTCTCCTCAAACGCGAGACTTCTTTTTATGGTTTTATTTGAGCGAGGGGGGCTCAATTTTAGCTGGAATTTGTCAAAAGCTTTACACAATTTTTCACGGTCTCTCCCTCTCTTTTGTTTTGACGATCTGTGTGTCCGAAAATTTCAAGGTTCGCCCCTCTCGGAGGTAGATATTTGACAGTGCAACGTGATTTGAACAGCTGGGTGTGAGGGTCAGTGGATCGAAACTACCGGGTTGGGATTGAGATGGGTGATTTTTTTTCTGATTTATTGTAAGTTCCAGAATAAATGTGCCTATTTATTTTTTTCTAGAATGAAATTATTTTAATTGTTCTAGCTAGTGTTCTGATTTTCATTTTTTTAAGTTTCTGGTATACAACAAGTTCAAATTTTGGTTCAATCAAAGGTTTTTTTGTATGGATCTTAGCAATCAAGTAATCAAGTACTGAGACTACATCACACTGGAAAAAACACAAACCCAACACTTCCTTAAAAGTTTCGCCAGAACTGAACCTTTTTGATAAAAAAATTGTGTTATGTTTTGTTTAAGTGGGGTGAAATTCACTGAGTTTTCGTTCAATTTAAGAGTTATTCACTTTGAAAAGACTGACATTCCAAATATAATTTATGAAGAATTAAACAATAGTCATCACAAAACGCTTTTAACATTACAACAGTCAGGCCGCAAAAAAAATTAAAAAAATATATAAATTGAGATAACAAGCTAGAATTTAAACATTTCATTGGAAATTGCATTATACACTAGGGTGTTTCAACCAAAACCAAAAGTTCTCAGAATCAGGCAAACCGAGTTTCCCCTAGTAGAGGATACCCATAGGGACTCTCATGCCAAATATCAGCCCATTTGGTTGAGAATTGGCCTGTCCCCAGCGGTTTAAAGTTTACATGGAAATTACTATGGGATTTTTGTGCTTTTCGTTCAATCGTTCCTACAGGTCTGGGGACAACATGGATTCACTCGGAATAAAGACAGGTGTGTAGGGGATGGTCCAATGAACACATTCCAGAAGGAATTAGGCTTGTCCATTCTGTCCCCAAGGTGCGCATTGGATCGACGTCCGGTGTCTCCAAAACCAACGATTCATCCTTCAAAAGCATCGCATTTCCTTAGTATGCTATGACGGCTAGGTGCACGGAGAAAAAAGAGTTCCCAAAATCGTGAACAAGCGTTCATGAAAATGGGAACCACGAACAAAGTGTTCAAATTTCATGGTACGTTTTTCAAAATCGTACCATGGGATTTGAACACTTTGTTCGAAGTTCCCATTTTCATGAACGCTTGTTCACGATTTTGGGAACTCTTTTTTCTCCGTGTGGAAACCACGACGCCCCATATCAGATCGTGAACACGTGGAGAGGCATCGATTGCATTATTAACACAAAATCATCATTTTACTTTATTTAGAATAATTGAAATTCTTCCAGGAACATCAATAATTATAATTTTAGTACTTTAAAGAATGTTTCTGAGCCAAAACTCGAGTAGATGCTCTGCCACGTGTTCACCGTCTGACATGGGGCGTCGTAATTTTCTCCTAGCCGTCATAGCATACTAAGGACAATGCGTACATTTGAAGGGTGAATCGATGATTCTGGAGACACCGGACGTCGATCCAATGCACACCTTGGGGACAGAATGGACAAGCCTAATTCCTTCTGGAATGTGTTCATTTGACCATCCCCTACACACTTGATTTTATTCCGAGTGAATCCATGTTGTCCCCAGACCTGTAGGAACGATTTAACGAAAAGCATAAAAATCCCATAGTAATTTACATGTAAACTTTGAACCGCTGGGGACAGGCCAATTCTCAACCAAATGTGCTGATATTTGGCATGAGAGTCCCTATGGGTATCCTCTACTAGGGGAACCTCGGTTTGCCTGATTCTGAGAACTTTTTTGTTTGGCTGAAACACCCTATTATACACATTTGACAATTGACCTAACAGCACCCAAATAAATTTTAATTAAATCGAAAAACACAAAAAACTTCATTTAGTTGGCCGAACTGAATGAAAACAAAAATAAAACAAAAAGTTTTGAAAAAACATTAGCAGTAGTTTATGCAAAAAGTTGCGAAAGAAAAATTTTTTTATCATGAATCGTACATTTACCACGGTTAATTGAGTAGGATAACTTTAACGAGTGCTGAAAAAACAATTTATGCACACCACCATTTGAATGGAATTTGGATTTTTAAGTCTAATGTTCATGCGTTTAAATCAAAACAATATTGAAAAGTGTTAGTTTTCGATACAAGGGTAACCAACCCTCTACCAATTCACACGAAATCGGGAAAAGTTGCCCCGACCCCTCTACGATTTGCGTGAAACATTGTTCCGCCCCTCCGTCACGAGATATCAAAAAACGGACCTCGGATTCGTGATCAGGGACAAAAGTTACCCCTTAGGCCAAAATTTCACGCAAATCGAAGTGGGGTCGGGCAACTGCTGTGTGAGTTGGCGGAGAATTACCCACATCTTTTCAGCACCCATTGTAGAAAAAGTATTAATTTTTAATTCTGTTATTTTAATTAAAGGCCGTTTCTTCGTTTGAGAATGACAGGAAAATTAAGAATTTCAACGACAGAATTGCAACAAGTTGCAAAAAGATGATTTTTTCAGCATGAGTCGTCCATTTATCCAACGAGGTTCACCGAGTGCTGACAAACTCCTCTATTTGCAACTTTTTGCATTAACTACTATTTTGCATTTCAGAATAAAACAACCATTGAGTGAAATTATAAGTCAAATATTCATTTTTTTGTCACTAAATCGTTTGAATCAAACAAATGGTGAAAAGTATTACTTTTCGAAACAAGTGCTGAAAAGTGCAACCATTGTAGTGCTGAAAAGCTTAACTTTTCAGCATTTATTTTAAAAAAGTGTTGCTATTCGATTTTGTTATTTTTGGTACAGAAAAGTAGGCTATTTCGTCGTTCAAGAATGACAGGAAAAGTAAGTAGTTTTACGACGAAATTGCAAAATGACATTTTGTTTTATAATCAGGGGTACTTATGTTAAAATAAGTAAGGGTTCCCTTACCAAGATAATGTTGAAAAATGGTGATGGCAAATTGTTGGAATTCAAACATTAGACGATGGAAATTAAGTTTGATTTTCAGATTGAAAGTTTCTTTGAATGGGAAAATATAGGTCTCTCTCTTTCTTGCCACACCTTTGAGTGACTAAATCTTCAAAGAAGAGAGAAGGCATGGAAACTCCTTCCACTTCCGGTCTTAGCTTTTTTGTGTGTAACTGCCAAAATATTGTTTTTCTAGCAGTGACCTACCTCTCTGTTGCTTTCTTTGTGTTTGTGGGGGTGTCGTGTCACCAAGGGGTTGCAACCCTTAGTGGTTCAAAATTTAAAGAAAGAAAAAATGAGACTTTTCGAAAAGTTTGCCCCATCGAAAGTCTGTTCCGTTTGCGTGATTTACGACGGGGTCTGATTATTTTATTGAATCAAAAAACATCCAAAAAGGAGCGAATACTTCCTCTTCGAAGAGGGCTTTTGTGGGAATTAAGCTTTCAGTCACCCCCCGGTGGTGGCGGCGGCGGCGTCGAGTTATGGAGCTCTAATTTTTCAAACCTTTACCAACCGGTGTCCTCTATGTCGATGGCAGACACATCCTCGGATCCTCAGGACTTGGCCAGCGTCGTCGCTGAGTGGGGCGTGCTTGGTAGCGTTGAAGGTGATGTCGGCGTCGTCGACGTCGCCGTTTTCCTTCCCGAAGAGGGCACGAAAGATCTCGCTTTGTTTGTTTTCGTAATTTCCTTCAATTTATTCCACCGAACGGATGATTAATGCTTTGAACAAACCAATCAAAGATTGTTTGCTGAACAGCAGAATCGTGCAGTGATGGCAGCAACAACAACAACAGCAAAACGTACTGGAAAGTGTTGGAAAAGCACGGCTACATAGCTTGTAAGTGTTGCAAGTTTAAATTATGTATTTTTACTTTGGTTATTGCATGACATTGTTTTTTTTTATTTTCTTTTGGATTTGAGCTTTTAGCAGCAATTTCACTGTTTCACCGATCGATTTAATTTTAATTATAAGTCTGATAAAAATAAACAAATCAAAAGTCATTTTGGTCGAATCAGAACATTTGGTTCAAATTGGGACAGCTGCTTGAAGGCAGTTTGATTGGCATATGTTTTATTTAGAACAGACTCATAATATCAAGTTATCAAATCCAAATTTTAATTTTGCTTGAGAAAATTTTGAATTTTGGTTGATTTGCTCCAGTTGCCGGCATCACAAAATGCTTTTCATGTGATTAGGTGAGTTTGGGGTAATTTGGGCTTTTCTTTAAAATATTTTTTTCTTCTGATATGAAGTAGTTGTGACTTTTTACGTGATATCATTAACGGGGATCTTAGATGTCATTCCATAAATGATTTATAGACCATTTCAATCAGATATAAAGTTTGATGATCTCAGTTTAAAAACTTGAAAATTTCGCTCGGAATCTGAAATTTTGTAGTAAATTAAAAATTATTTTTATAATGGGTAATTCTCCGCCAACTTACACAGCAGTTGCCCCGACCCCTCTTCGATTTGCGTGAAATTTGTCCTAAGGGGTAACTCTTGTCCCTGATCACGAATCCGAGGTCCGGTTTTTGATATCTCGTGACGGAGGGGCGGTACGACCCCTTCCAGTTTTGAACATGCGAAAAAGAGGTGTTTTTCAATAATTTGCAGCCTGAAACGGTGATGAGATAGAAATTTGGTGTCAAAGGGACTTTTATGTAAAATTAGATGACCAATTTGGTGGCTTACTCAGAATTCAGAAAAAAACATATTTTTCATCGAAAAACCACTGCAAAAGTTTTAAAAATTCTCCCATTTTCCGTTACTCGACTGTATTTTTTTTGGAACATGTAATTTTATGGGAAATTTAATGTACTTTTTGAATCTACATAGACCCAGAAGGGTCATTTTTATATTTAGAACAAAATTTTTCATTTTAAAATTTCGTGTTTTTTCTAACTGTTTGAGTGTAACAATGTTTTACAAAGTTGTATAGCAGGCAATTACAAAAAAATTGGTATGTTAACATAAGGGGTTTGCTTGCAAACATTTCGAGTTCTCGCGATTTTACGAAAAAAAGTTTTGAAAATGTTGGTTGTCGTTGATCATGGCCGTTCATGGTCACCCGCGACAGACACGGACGATGAAACAAAGAGAAACGCAAAAAGTAACTTTTTCAAAACTTTTTTTCGTAATATCGCGATAACTCGTGATGTTTATAAGCAAACCCCTTATGTCTATATATCAAAATTTTTGTAATTGTCTGCTCTACAACTTTGTACAACATTGTTACACTCTAAAAAATAACCCTGCAAAGTTAGAAAAAACACGAAATTTTTAAAATGAAAAATTTTGTTCTAAATGAAAAAATGAACTTTCTGGGTCAATGTAGATTCGAAAAGTACATGAAATTTCTCATAAAATGACATGTTCCAAAATTTTTTACAGTCGAGTAACGGAAAATGGGAGAATTTTTAACACTTTTTTAGTGTCTTTCTCGATGAAAAATACGTTTTTTAGAAATTCTGAGTACGCCATCAAATTGGTCATCTAATTTTACATAAAAGTCTCTTTGACACCAAATTTATATCTCATCGCCGTTTCAGGCTGCAAATTATTGAAAAACACCTCTTTTTTTCGCATGTTCAAAAATGGAAGGGGTCGTACCGCCCCTCCGTCACGAGATATCAAAAAACGGACCTCGGATTCGTGATCAGGGACAAAAGTTACCCCTTAGGACAAAGTTTCACGCAAATCGAAGAGGGATCGGGGCAACTTTTCCCGATTTCGTGTGAGTTGGTAGAGAATTACCCAAATAATATTTTTTCAAAAAGAAAAAAAAAACTTGCACAATAAATAAAAAGTCATCTAAACAAATGTTTTCAGCCAACTGACTACAACCCTTTCCCCACATGTAAATGATTCACTACCTTAATATACTTATCAGCGCTACCCTTTCCCCCATGTGGTAGTGCCAATCGCTCACACGTACACATTTTAAGCGTGAAAAGCAAAATGTCAGCTGGGGAAAATGTGTGCACACGGGAAGGCTCATAATTTTACGGCAAAATTTCACCGTCACTGTCATTCGCCGCACCGTTTTAAGATTTGTCCCGATAAGATCGTGAAATGTGTGTCATGCGCTGGAGATGAATTGGTGGTGCAGATTAAATCCTCACATGTCCTGGGAGCTGCGATTAAGCAGGAAGCTTGATGGCATAATGTAGCAGCAGCAGCTCGGCTTGAACTGTACCGCTGGGACTGGCTGGCACGAGAGAAAGAATAGGACATGGCCCGGGAGCCGGACTCAGATCCAGATATTGCACCCTGGCGGGAAAATAAGAAGACGACGACAAGATGGACAATAACAATAATCGTAATCATATATGCAAAGGTTGTTAATATCGCTATAATTATTACGGTTATGATGATGATAATGATGATTATCGGTATGAAAATCTTTGTCCAATTTGCATACCGCACACCATCATTGATGGTCCCCCGTGCTACGTCGCAAACCGACCGTCTCGACCTCCTGTCTGGGCAAGGTGGCCAAGGTGGCATCGATCCAATGTTCAGGAATACCCTGATAGTTTGACAGTTGTCCCAACTAAACTGTCACTTTTCATTTAGCTTTCACTAGGGGTTTATCAATGTGTCCAACTCAAAAGTAACCCCATTCATTTGACATTGTCGAACCACCAGGGTTTCACCGTATCGGTTTGGTTCTGGGCCAGGTCGAAGATTATCTCTGCCGGGACTTGTCGGAGTTTTTCGGAAAGCGGAAGGCCCTGGACGTGGGGCCGTGCGGGAAATTGTTATTTTCTTCTAATGGCGGGTCTTAACGACCACGCACGCTCGCATTATTGTCCTCTGTCCGGGAGCAGAACCCACCACCGGAAGGACAGATGTTTTGACCTGTGAGTGTGTTAGAGAGAGTGTTGGACAACTTGAATCGACTGCTAAAGAATAAATCTCAATGTTGAAAAAAAAAAACTTTATGCAGGTGGAATGCGAAAAAAAGGAAAATCTCGGCTGAAATTGAATTAAATCTTTGCGTTAATCTCACTTTGTGGGGATCAGGTATGGATTAACGAGGATGCAGCTTCATAAAGTGAGCAAAAAAATGGAATGTAAATTTATTAATTTTCCTCAATTAACACCAATTAGACGGAATTTTACCCTTTTGAGAGGGAAGCATAAGAAATACCATGAAGCTGATTGCATGAAATTAAATTCAATGTTTCAATTTTCAGAACACCGTGATGTAGGGGTAAGCATGGTTTTGGTCCGTACAATTTTGGCAGCTGTCCATATAAAAATAAGGTATTTATGAGGACTGTCCAGAAAAAATAGGCACACGGGAAAAAATCTTGCTGATTTTTTTTTTGTTAACTTTTTTTTTACAAAAACACAATTTCTCAAAATCTGTATTTTTAGATTTTCGAGATTTTTTGATATCACATTTTTTTTTCTAAAATTCATGACTCGGCGGCAGATTTTCTGACCATACTTCTCTATGGCTCAAAAGTTGCGGGTTGTTGTCCCTTAAAACATATCAAAAAATCTCGAAAATCACAAAATATGTGTTTCGGGAAATTTAGTTTTTGTGAAAAAATAACTTTTTTTTTCATCGGCAAGATTTTTTTCCGTGTGCCTATTTTTTCTGAATATTCCTCAACAATACCTGCAACTTTGCCGAAGACACCAAATTGATCAGAAAATTCATTAAAAAATTACGGACTTTCTAATCTAATCTAATCTAATCAGACCCTAGCGCAGCCAATCTTTCGAAGGGATCCTGGAGAGTGCCTTAGGTTAGATGACGCCTAGCACTCTTCTTGTCATTTATTAACATTTGTAGTGCGCCATTGCATCGGAATGCATTGAAACATCACAAACGGTAAAGCGGCCAGGCCTACCGCGTAAAGCCGTATCGCAGAGATGACTTGTAATTGGGTTGAGTTTGAGCACTGTGTGTTCGAACAACAACACAATTCTGAATCGACAGGGGAGGAAGAAGCGTGGGGACACACCACCATACGCTCCGAGATTTTGGTTGTATTCGTTGGGAGCACTATGCTAAGAAGGTTTGGTACTCCGGGACCCTCTGGGATGGGACATTGTATTTCCACGAATGCCCTGGACACTATTTGCCGTGGTTATAGCGCCACAACTCGCTTCATTAAAAAATCACAGACTTTCGAATATTTACGTACCATTTTTGTATGAGCAACTTAAACAGTCGAAATCAGCCGATATAATAAAGAATTGCAAACTTTTTAAAATACATTGTATTACGTATATTTTGGAATTTTCAATTAAAATGGGCAGTTTAAGACTTATAGGACCACACGGAGAAAAATGAAGTCAAAAACGCACCATGGATTTTGAACACTTTGTACGTGGTACCAATTTTCATGAACGCTTTTTTACGATTTTGGGAAATCATTTTCTTCCGTGCACAGACCGAAAAAAGTCATTAAACTTAAGAAAAAGAATATTTTCATTAATTCATATACCAATTTTGCTCATTTTCGGTAGCAGTTTTTCAAAACATAGTTTAAATTTTGAAATTTTATTCTATTCCCTTAACCTTGACCTTGACCAAAGCAATAGGACAAAAACTTTAATTACATTTTGCACCTTCCTTAAGAACCTTGTGCGTATATGTCAATTTGCAAAATCATGGTTTGTTTTTGGTAAATTTTGACGATACAAATATTGAAAGTGAATGATAAAATAAAAAAAAACTGGCGACATAAATAATTCATTGAAAAAAAGCTAAAAATAAGAAAAAAAATAAAAAAAAGAGAACAACATGAAAAAAATTATAAAAAAGATCTATAAAACAACAGAAAAAAACAAGAAAAAGAATTAAAGAAAAAAGACAAAAAAAAAAGAAAACAATCTATAAAAAAATTTATTCAACGCGCAATTGTCCAAGCTCGAGAGAAAGGTGGAATTTCCATACAAATTCCACCTTTTTCTCGAGCTTGAGAGTTTAAGGTGTTAATATTACTTCCATGTAAGTTGGAAAAATGGATGCTCTTCTTAGGAATTTGTCTTTCATTTGGTCGACAGTAATGCTTCTTCATTGACTTTTATATTTTTTATTTTTAGTTTTTGGATATCTTGATCAACTTGAAATTGGTTTTCAAAAGATTCTATGAAATTTTCAACTCAGTTTTAAAATTTTGAGCATTTAGTGTTGAACATTTGAACATTTGAACATTTGAACATTTGAGCATTTAAACATTTGAACATTTGAACGTTTAAATATTTAAACATTTGAATATTTGAACATTTGAACATTTGAACATTTGAACATTTGAACATTTGAACATTTGAACTTTTGAACATTTGAACATTTGAACATTTGAACATTTGAACATTACAACTTTTGAACATTTGAACATTTGAACATTTGAACATTTGAACATTTGAACATTTGAACATTTGAACATTTGAACATTTGAACATTTGAACATTTGAACATTTGAACATTTGAACATTTGAACATTTTGGAGCAATTTTTAAACGTGCCTAATGTGCTTAACTTTCCATCTTCAAATACACCCCTGAACGTCCCAGCCCCCGTCAACAATGGAAAGCACAAATCGCCCCGAGATGTGTACGTCTACAACAAATCCACAGCGCCTCCCCCCCCAAGGCATCCCCGGCATTCGACACGCGGGGGAGTTCGCGGTGGGTCCATATCGCGAGCTCACCTTAATTTATGGTCCCAGGATGGGTTTTCCGACGCTGCGTTGCGTGTAGTGCCGAAAAGCAAAAAGCAAATTCCAGGGCGGTCGCCTCGCGAAAAGGATAGACACAGCGAACCATATCTAGAACGACATAATTTTCATGACTCTCCGCCATGGGGTGGGGGTGGTTTTTGGTGGATGATGGTGATGAAAATGGCGGGTGATGATGATGATGATTCATTAGAGGGTTTCTCTTTTAAAGTGATTTCTTATTTTTCTATTTTTTAACATTAATAGTAATTCTAAATAATTCAGCAAAATATGAAAACTATAATAGAATTCGTTTTCAGCAGAACCGCCCTAACTCTGGCCTGCTTCGATGATGATGCCGTCATGGCCAGCCCCGAGCTCGGTTATGAAATATCTGTACGCGTACGTGTACTCTGTGTCAAAAGTGGGATTAGAGAGGATCTACCCCTCCGCCTCAGATCGTCCGTCATTCTTCGTCTGGCGCGGCTCCCCTGCGAGTCGTGCAGCATCCCAAAGAAACATGGCGATGGGTGGCGAATCCCTCCACACGTTTTCCACCGGGCTTCCACGTGGGACCGACCGGAAGTTGGGGGGAGGAGGTGGTGAGTGGGGGGAGACGAACGAAGCTTCCCTTCTTTTGATATGTAAATGAGCAAATTTATAAAACAAACATTCCAACACAATGAAAGTGAAACATGCGCACATACACAAACATACAAAGACACAAAATGTGTGGAGGAACGTGCAACACATGTGTGTGCAAAGTCACCACCAACACTGAGCTGTTTCGTATTGTGAGAGTCGCGCGCGAAAAACGGGATGTTTGCGATTTTCCTGTGTGAGCTGAATCCGAGCAGGCTTGGAAACGGAAAGGTGAGGGTGTTGGAGAACGTGAAAGGGGATCACCAACACACAGCCAACTGTGGTGTCTTCACTCCATTGTTTGGCGTTGCTTTTGGGGGTGACTTTTCCGAACAGGGTGGGCAGTTGGGATGGAACTGAGGCTTGATATTGTGAATGGTCAATCAAATCATATTTAATCATATTCTAAAAAATATGTAGACACATTTTTTTAATTTATAATACTTATTTTGAAATTTGACTACACAGTAAAAACACATGGTAATAAAACATCTGGGAATGAGTACATTTGTTTTATCAGAAATATTGAATGTTCCTTTTTTGTGTACTTTACCTAAAAGAATGTGTAAAAAAGTCAAATTTTACATAAAATTTCATCAGTTCCCGATGCTAAATTACACATTCATTATGCCACTTATTCATGATGTCTTGTCACATCTTGTGTCAAATAAAGTGTAATTGTACATCAGGAACTGGTGAAATTTCCAACACCTTTTTTACACAATATTTTAGGATAAATTACACAAAAAATGGGAATACATTAATTTTACAATTTTTCCTTTTTTACAGTGTATTTTTGTTCACTGTTTCACTATTTCTGTGTTAAACCTTAAACCCCAACCTAGCTTAAATGGTTAACTTTCTGATATTTGAAATGAAATCAGTAGCGTTGGTTTTTTTTTCAATCGTTTACTCCAAAAAACAAAATCAAATAGCAATACATTTCAATATATTACAGTTTAATAATATGAAAAAATGATCTCCGACAAGTCTTCAATCTTCCGCTGCAGTCATCATGCTGCTTCCCCGACGTCCTCATTGTCCGATCGGCCTATTTAAAGTAGAACACTGAATTAGTTATAGTTGTTTGTATTGGTAACGAAATTTACATTACCTTGTCAAGTACTAAAAAATCTCCTCAACATCAAATGTTATGGTTAGTATCATCATCTCCGTCATCATCGTCATCCTCAACAATTCAATCTGTAATGAAAAAAATCTGTTGTCATTTTAAATTTAATTTGATTTTAGTTATTTATAGTTGCCAATTCCATTTATTACACTAAATATCTCCAATCGTTCCACTCCAATCAACGCAAATCAACATCGGTAACATAGAAATCGCCCGGGACGGAATCCGCTGCAGTCATGTCCAAACAATTATTTAATGAAACATCAATTACCGAGGGCGATTCCAGAACCAAATCTGCCGGATTGTCGGAATTTTCAAGAGAAATTTCATTTAAATTTTGTTCGACAACCGGTAGATCCGGTTCCGGAATTTCCGGCTTGGCATCGACCCGTCCACTACTCGCAACCCGGTCGAGTTCCGTCCCCCCCGTCTGCATTTCGTCGTCACGAGTAACCATGGCCGCTCTACGCCCATTTCGGCGAGACATTTTTGCACCCATCGCGATGGATTCTGAAAAGAGAAAGAGAGAAAAGTTAGTAGCGTCCATTCACAACAACCTCTCGAGCGGGTATGGCTGGTTGAGGGGTCTGCACTCGACCACTACACTCAAACCCCGATGGTTTGACACCAACTGTTGTCAAACGAACGGGGTCACTTTTTAGTTTGACACCCTTTTTACACAGAGTTCACACATACTACCAAACGTTTGTTTTGATAGTGTGAGTGAGCGCCGTGTAAAAAGTGACAGTTCGTCACACAACATTATTTTAACCAATTCGTTCACTTTTTTCAGCTTGTGATAATGTGAAGGTAGACGGGCACAAGTTCGAATAAATCATACAATCTAAATTATGCATACTTTTTTCAAAGTACTCTTTAACAATGTTGTTCAGTAGGCCGCATGTTAAAAATGTCTTGATCTACATGACATTTCGTTGTAATGTATACCGATTGCTTCAGAAGGAATGACAAGTAAGCAATGTTGTAAATGAGTGATAGAAAATGCTATCACTTGATGATAGCAAAATATATTAACAAAAACCCAAAAAATGACTGGTAACAATATTTAACAAAATTCAAAAATAAGGCTTTGCAAAGCCTAGACAATGCATTTCCATCTGCAACTGCCAAGAATAATGTTTTAGAACGCGCCCCTGCTTTTGGCCTCCCCAGTCAATTGAATTATGGAAATTCGGCAACACTTTCACTTTTGAGCATGTTCATTTCCATGAAAAACTGTGTCTCTGTGTTCGTGGTGTAGTATTCTCGTTCTGCTTCTCGTCCAGCCACATTTTGTAATCCAAACGCGTTCTGTTTTCCATCCCCGCTCCTTCCCCTCTATCTTCCTTTCCCCAACAATCCACCTGGCCAGTATCCTTCTCAGCATTCAACGGCAGAAAGATGTGCGTGTCTGAGAGAGGAAATCGGCTTCGGCTTGAGTGTGTATTGGTGAGAGCTTTGGAAAATGTGGAGGCTCCAACACACTGAAGTCTACGCTTCACCGCCGCTTTTCCACCCGCTCGAAAAGGTTGCCGGAAGTTGGCGAACATGCGCATCTTCATTGTTTTGCTTCAAGAGTTTTGAAGCACACGACTGAGTGTTTTGGGGAACTTTTTTGTATGCCATGGTTATGCCTCTCTTGGGCAGGTCGTCCTCGAGGGCGTCCTTGGCTGGCCAACGCAGAACCGCGCTGAAAGAGAAAACGCGCGCACTCATCGGTCTTGACGGGGTTCCGACATTATGGAATTGTTGTGATTAGAGTGGAAGAGGTAATTATTGTCTGGATTTGTTTATCTTATTAAATTTGGTATAAATGATCACTACTAAAACTAAACCCTACTTGTTTATGTTTTATATAACAGTCACTAAATTTCCATTAAGGTGAAGCTGTCCATCATTTTTAGAGAAATTGTATCAACACTCTTAATTGCACTGTATTTCAGTAAATTTTACGAATTTGCTCCTAAATCAATTGGCATTTGCTGGTTGTATTATTCTAAAAATCACCGAAGATATTGAGTTCTTAAACATTGACCAGCATTATCTATTCAGAAAATTTAAATTGAAGATTATGATTTAATCACTCCTAGACCAAAATAGCAATCAAAACGAAAAACGAAATAGCAATCAAACTATTTGGAATATTTAATGATGTTACAATTACACAACTCGACATTTTGAAAGTTGATGTCGATAAACGGTTAAGTTTCATAAAGGTATGGTAGATGTGGGCTCCCTGAACACGCTTCAATCGACAGAATTTAATTTTAAGTCTTTTTCTGCGAATAAATAATTTTTAAAATTTTGGGTATAAATGCTATGGAATCAATTTAAGCAACCATGCGTCTCCAATTCCACACCCTTATTTTTGTTACCCTCACAGATACACGTTCATTCTGCCAGTAATGGGGGCCCACCTATACGATTTTAGAATGTTTTAGGTCATGGGTACCAAAAATCAGGGGGCAAAAAATATATATTTTGCAAAAAACATAAAAAATCATTGAAAATAGATGTAATTTTTCAACATTTTAAAACACTTTTATTCAATTGTTGAAACCATTACTCATTATTTCAATGTTTATACTTTTCTATTTCAACTTCAATCATTGCTTGTTATGGCGCAGACCAACAGGTCTTAACTCCAGGAAGTCCTCGGATGACCTAGAACAGGCCTGCCCAACGTCCGGCCCGCGGTCCGGATCCGGCCCGTGAGGCCATTTTATCCGGCCCGCGATGGCATTTTGAAAATAGTTCTATAACTGGCCCTAAAGGCTGTTCATGAAATACTCAACAAATAAATGGAGTGTCAAAATTAGAACAATAATCTTGAGATTAAATTTTTTGAAATAACAAAACATTTATTTGGTCTATTTTTGCTTTTTACATAAAATTTGGCTAACTCATAGTTTTGTTTGGATTTTGCCTTTGTATTTTTTTTTATTATTTTATTTCACATTTAAAAAATCTTTTTGTTTGATTTTAGTTCTTATCATTTTTATATTAATATTTTCATAATAAATTATTTAGGTTGAAAAATGAACAAAAAAACTGAAAGACACTTAATTTAAGTTTCTTAAAGTTTTGGCTGTTTTCACTTCTCATTCATTTTATTTATTTTTTCATATGCAAAAATAATGTTTTTTTTTCAGAACAAGTTTACAATGATAAAGTTTTGCTGGCAAAAATGCTTTAAAACATAAAATTAATCATGTCGAAAATAAAGATCGTTGCTATTTTTTTTAAATACAACAAAAAATCATAATACGTCAAGAAATCCGATATTTTTTTTCATAAATTTTAATTATAAATGATAAGAAATTTTAAGAATGACGATTAAAAAACTACCAGGAATATATTTTTCTATACTGTTTTAAATTTCGTGTCTTAAAAATTATTTTAAAATGTGTTGTAAAATATTTGAATAAAGATGCACAACAACGCAACAATTGTTTTTTCGCAAAGAAGATTTGAATCCAAATTTCGATTTAATACATTTTATTTTGTTTCGTTGATTTTTCAAACTTTAAAAATTGCAACGACGAAATTAGATTTTTTAGTCAATAATATCAGCATATTCAATTTCAATCGACAAAATTGTTACAATACGATTTTAACCAAAACAAATAAAAATAAATTTAATAAACACATAATTGAAAATTATTCTTGTTTTTCTTTCTGAAAATCAAGATACATGAATTTTATTTGCAACACTACTTTATTTATTTGTTTACTTGAAACAACCTAACAAAATTTACCTTTTGAAAAAATATGTTTACTTTCACCAACATTAGTTCCGGCCCGCCACTGCATCAGAAAAATCAGATCTGGCCCGCAGATTGGGTTGGGCACCCCTGACCTAGAACATCGCATTGTAAGAGTAAAGTAGTCTACCATACTCTCTGAGGTGATACGGATATGATCCGGAGTCACAATCCGACGACCTCTTGCTTGTTACAGTGATAGAAGTACAGGTCTTAACTCCAGCAAGTCCTCGGATGGCCAAAAACATCCCATTGTATCAGTAAAGTAGTCTACCATGCTAGAGTGTAACAAAAATGATTTTTTGGCGGGTATTCAAGGGCTTGTTCCGGTGGGCATACTAAGCCCAAATCCGAAATATAAACTTGATTGGACGTAACAGGAGCTGGCGCTTTGTATTTGAATTTTAAATGGGATATAACCCGTAAAAGAAGATTTTTTCAAAAATGTCACTTTTTGAGGCATTTTGGCCACTGAAGCGCTTATTTTCAACATCATTGGCGTATAGGCCAGATCCTTGCGCATCTTTTGGTATATATAACATTGAAATTTGGGGCATCCTGGAGCTCGATACAGACCTTCAAAGTGTGTCGTTTTTTTTCGAAAAATTGACCCCATCAAAATCCACACTCCACAACTGATCAATCCACCTTAAACAAAGTGACTCACTGAATCGTCCCAACTGCGTTGCCGCCGTGAGTAAAAAACAAAACAAGCAAAACTTTCCTTTCCGCGTGACAATCCTCCGCAGAGTGGAGTGAGCTTTTTGCACCACGGGTTGGGGGACGATACTATTTGGACACTCTTTCCCGTGCTTTTCTGGATGAATGGGAGGGAGGCAGCTTTGACTTTGAATCTGCTCCCGAATGGCAGCTGCTAAGAACAGATGACAGTGAAAATTTATGCGCGCCATTTACGAGCATTTTCGCTGGCAACTCCACCGCGAAAAACTTGGCAGCTCGTCGATGCGTAAACACCAGACCAGAGGTTTCGGTGGAGCTTAGCGGGTTGGAATTAGATTTGGAATGTTTGGATACTTTGTGCTTTCTAAATTGTTAGTGCTTATGTATTACTTTTTAAGTTTTTACTTGTTTTTAAATATGAATATTTATGTCAGTTTCTTTACAATACAATAATGATTCTGTATTTGAAAACACTTTCAAACTTTGCTTGATTTTTGAGTTCCCATGAGATGATCAAAGGTCGTTGAATCCTAGTTCGGTCTGGTCATGATATGTCTGTCATAACCATTCAAATCTACAACCTGCCGAGCCTTCAATAACACATCCCACCACGATTAGTCACCAATCGTGGCGTTTTGCTCCTCGGTTGTGGGGAACCCACAGAAATGGACGGTGAACTCGCAAACTATTTCGGAGTATAAATTGAAATAATCTTACCTTTGATGACAGCCATATTTTAGATTAGAAATAAACTCGTAAAGCGAAAATGACATCAACCGAAAATTTCTCATCCTATCGATTTCAGTGGACGGTCAAAGGACTGTGGGTATCATCACAACAAAACATATATTTTCGTGAAGAGGATTTAGGTGAATGGTTCACATCAAATCAATTCACGAACACGACTGGATTCGAGGTACAGCATCAATTGATTCGGCTGTTGAGAGAGAGAGGATTTTAAATTGTTTAAATTTTGCAATGAATTGCTCGCATTATAGTTGAAAACATTTATAATTATTAATAAAAATTAAAAATAATAACTTTTTTGAAAACATTCAAATAAATAATTTAAAAAAAAGTTACAATTGAGCACCTAAAACCTCTAGCAAGCTAGAAATATCGCATCGATTAGATAATCAAAGCCGAGCTATTAATTTTGGGCCCCCATCCTCGAGCCCAGCAATTAATCCTAACCCTGGGACTCCTCGGATCGCAACATGTCGTTTCAAGAAGGTGGGCACCATAAAATGAACAGCAAAACGAAGAAAACACCTCCACTGATTAGTGCTATTTCGACTTTCGGTGGTTTCATTTTTCTTTCCATCTTCAATGGGTCGCTCTGTCTTGCTAGTGCTGACCTGATAATAAAATACGACAAGTTATTGGAGCTGCAGCAGAAGTCTCCCCAGGCAGAAGGCAATGAAGAAAAAACTGGGGTTTTGTTTAGAAACAGAAGAAAATAAAGCACTGACCAAAGACGCATGAGAGACACAGAAATGGCCACAGTGGGCACAAGTAACCGAAAAAAAAATGCTTGGGAGAGAAACAGACAAGAGCTTCTAAGAGCTTTTGACTTATATACTAATTTAGAGAAGATGGCATTGGTGACGGATTAACTTGGTTTTTGTCTAATATGAACAAATACAAAATTAAAATAAATTAGCTTGAAAATACAATCTTAAAATTTATTTGATATCGATACACGGAACAAAATCCGGCCGGCGGATTCGGAAATTTTTTGCGATGAATCCGAAAACAATGCTCGTTTCCGAATTCATCGAGAACTCTTCCAATATTGGAAGAATTGTTTTCGATATTGAAAAAAAATGTTTCCAAAATCGCAAACATCATGTTTGTGGTCCTTTTGTCTGTGCAGCCTGCCGCAGCCAATGCGTTACGACGCTGTCAAATTCAGCTGTTTGCGTTGCGCAGGCAAAACATAAACAAAAGAAAAAAAAAACCGTCGTGAAGGTGCCTCATTTCAGCGGGGCCAATATTTTTGCCAAAAATTGATTGGTAAGTTTGATTAGTTCGTTTTAATTATTAAAATTCACATTCCAATCTTTCTTACAGAACAAAAAGTATCGCCCGGCAGAGCAGCGGGCGGACAATCTGTGCTGTTGAAGGGGAGAATTGGCCAGCTTTCTGGATAAGTGGACGAACCAGTCAGCTGAAGAAGATTACCGTCCGATTACGCCTGCTTCGAAGCTGCTCAACAAACGACTAGACTATACAAACTTCCGGCAAGGGTACCTGCACCTGCTTTGGTGCAACAGGCGGCGATCCAGCTGTGTACGTGTATGTAGTGGTGAACCGGAATTTAGGATGGTTTTTGGCATGCGATACATTTCTCCCGCCGCCTTCGCTCGGTGTGTCTCCGCGTGCATTTGGACCATCTGGACACTCTTGCTCGCGTCGTGAGTTTGCTGCAACTGGCGGTGCTCAAGATCGCCCTCCTCGACGTTTTGGATACGTCGAGCCTAGCGTCGCGCCACGCCTACACTCTGGGGACGCTCGTTGGACATGTTGCCAATCTGTGTATGTGATCGGGATTCGCGGTATGCCGGGCTTTTCCGTCTGACCTTGTGCTCTCTCAGTGATCCTCCCCGTTTGCGAGGTCCTTCAGATACAACTCTGCGAGCTTCTGGTGACGGTCCGGAGTGAACGGCTCGAGTGAGGTGCTGCTCGTCGTGTAGAACTTGCAGTTCGCTTGTTGCACACGAGTCGGAGATGCGATCAAGCAAGGCTCCGCACTCGTTGGGTATTTTCTGCGCAGGCATTTGTAAACCACATTTGGTGGGATTTGGATGATTTGAATCTTACCGATTTGTAAGTTCTGCTTTTACTTACTTCTGAAAGAATGTATGGATGTTACAGCGGTTTCTCCCGCAAGGGAATTCTTCTCTGCCCTTCCTTTACGATTCCCACAAAAAATCAGAGGACAAGAAAATTACTGCTGAAAATCTAAACTTTCATTGAAAAAAAATGTAAAAGCGTTTGTAAACTATTTAGAATACATTTTATTACGTTTCTAAAGCTTAATTTAAAAAAGTTTTTTAATCTTTTCATAATTTTGATCGGAAAAAGGCGTAAACATACACATTCTTACATTTAAAAATTAAAATTTTAAAACTCTTAAATTATAAAATTTTATATATCTAAAATTCTAAAACAAAAAATCTGAAATTTTAAAAACTTAATTTTTTTATAATTCTAAAACAAAAAATGTTAAATTATGAAACATAAGGAAATTCTGTATATTAGAATTCAAGAGCTTCAGAAACTCAGAAATTCATATTTTCAAAAATTAAGAAATTCAGAAACATAGAAATTCAGAATTCTAAAAAATCCAAAATTTAGAAATTTAGAAATTTTGTAATTGAGAAAATCGGAAATTTAAAAATTTAGAAATCCAGCAATTTAGAAATTCAAAAATTTAGAAATCCTGCAATTTAGAAATTCAAAAATCCACAATTTCAGAAATTCACAAAATCAGAAATTCTCAAATTAAGAATTCAGAAATTCTAAAATTCTAAACTTCTAAAATTCTAAAATTCTAAAATTGTAAAACTCTAAAATTCTAAAATTCTAAAATTCTAAAATTCTAAAATTCTAAAATTCTAAAATTCTAAAATTCTAAAATTCTAAAATTCTAAAATTCTAAAATTCTAAAATTCTAAAATTCTAAAATTCTAAAATTCTAAAATTCTAAAATTCTAAAATTAAAATTTAAAATTCTAAAATTCTAAAATTCTAAAATTCTAAAATTCTAAAATTCTAAAATTCTAAAATTCAAAATTTAAAATTTAAAATTCAAAAATTCAAAATTCAAAAATTCAAAAATTCAAGGATCAAAAATTCAAAATTCTAAAATTCAAAATTCTAAATTCTAAAATTCTAAATTCTAAATTCTAAAATTCTAAAATTCTAAAATTCTAAAATTCTAAAATTCTAAAATTCTAAAATTCTAAAATTCTAAAATTCTAAAATTCTAAAATTCTAAAATTCTAAATTCTAAAATTCTAAAATTAAAATTCTAAAATTCTAAAATTCTAAATTCAAAATTCAAAAATTCAAAAATTCAAAAATTCAAAATTCTAAAATTCTAAAATTCTAAAATTCTAAAATTAAAATTCAAAATTCTAAAATAAATTGAATTTTTAAATGTTTGAATTTTAAATTTTAATTTTGAATTTTGAATTTTGAATTTTTAATTTTAATTTTGAACCACAATTTAATTTTGAATTTTAAATTTTAATTTTAGAATTTTAAATTTTAAATTTAGAACACAGAACTTAAATTTTAGAACCTTAACTACAAATTTTAAATTTTAAATTTTAGAATTTAGAATTTTAAATTTTAGAATTTTAAATTTAAATTTTAAGATTTTAAATTTTAAATTTTAAATTTTAGAATTTTAAATTTTAAATTTTAGAATTAGAATTTTAGAATTTTAGAATTTAGAATTTAGAATTTTAAATTTAGAATTTTAAAGAATTTTACAGAATACAAACACAGAATTTTAGAATTTACAGAATTTAGGGGCCACAGAATTTTAGAATTTTAGAATTTAGATTTTAGAATTTTAGAACACAGAATTTTAAATTTTAGAATTTTAGAATTTTAGGTTTTAGAATTTTAGAATTTTAGAATTTTAAATTTTAG
This sequence comes from Culex quinquefasciatus, assembly GCF_015732765.1. Classification (NCBI taxonomy): domain Eukaryota; kingdom Metazoa; phylum Arthropoda; class Insecta; order Diptera; family Culicidae; genus Culex; species Culex quinquefasciatus. The sequence goes on along the minus strand of NC_051863.1, from coordinate 108,689,526 downwards.
ATTTAGAATTTTAGAATTTTAGAATTTTAGAATTTTAAATTTTAGAATTTTAGAATTTTAAATTTTAGAATTTTAGAATTTTAAATTTTAGAATTTTAGAATTTTAGAATTTTAGAATTTTAAATTTTAGAATTTTAGAATTTTAAATTTTAGAATTTTAGAATTTAAGAATTTTAGAATTTTAGAATTTTAGAATTTTAGAATTTTAAATTTTAGAATTTTAGAATTTTAAATTTTGAATTTTAGAATTTTAGAATTTTAGAATTTTAGAATTTTAGAATTTTAGAATTTTAGAATTTTAGAATTTTAGAATTTTAAATTTTAAATTTTTGAATTTTGAATTTTTGAATTTTTGAATTTTGAATTTTGAATTTTGAATTTTTGAATTTTTGAATTTTAGAATTTTAGAATTTTAAATTTTAGAATTTTAGAATTTTAGAATTTTAAATTTTAGAATTTTAAATTTTAAATTTTAGAATTTTAGAATTTTAGAATTTTAAATTTTAGAATTTTAAATTTTAGAATTTTAAATTTTAGAATTTTAAATTTTAAATTTTAGAATTTTAAATTTTAAATTTTAAATTTTAAATTTTAGAATTTTAGAATTTTAAATTTTAAATTTTAGAATTTTAGATTTTAAATTTTAGAATTTTAGAATTTTAGAATTTTAGAATTTTAAATTTTAAATTTTAGAATTTTAAATTTTAGAATTTTAGATTTTAGAATTTTAGAATTTTAAATTTTAAATTTTAAATTTTAAATTTTAGAATTTTAGAATTTTAAATTTTAGAATTTTAAATTTTAGAATTTTAAATTTTAGAATTTTAGAATTTTAAATTTTAAATTTTAAATTTTAAATTTTAAATTTTAGAATTTTAGAATTTTAAATTTTAAATTTTAGAATTTTAGAATTTTAAATTTTAAATTTTAAATTTTAAATTTTAAATTTTAGAATTTTAAATTTTAGAATTTTAGAATTTTAAATTTTAGAATTTTAGAATTTTAAATTTTAGAATTTTAAATTTTAAATTTTAGAATTTTAGAATTTTAAATTTTAGAATTTTAGAATTTTAGAATTTTAAATTTTAAATTTTAGAATTTTAAATTTTAGAATTTTAGAATTTTAAATTTTAGAATTTTAGAATTTTAAATTTTAAATTTTAAATTTTAAATTTTAGAATTTTAGAATTTTAAATTTTAAATTTTAAATTTTAGAATTTTAGAATTTTAGAATTTTAGAATTTTAGAATTTTAAATTTTAAATTTTAAATTTTAGAATTTTAAATTTTAAATTTTAGAATTTTAAATTTTAAATTTTAGAATTTTAGAATTTTAAATTTTAGAATTTTAAATTTTAAATTTTAGAATTTTAGAATTTTAGAATTTTAGAATTTTAAATTTTAGAATTTTAAATTTTAGAATTTTAAATTTTAGAATTTTAGAATTTTAGAATTTTAGAATTTTAGAATTTTAAATTTTAGAATTTTAGAATTTTAAATTTTAGAATTTTAGAATTTTAGAATTTTAAATTTTAAATTTTAGAATTTTAGAATTTTAGAATTTTAGAATTTTAAATTTTAAATTTTAAATTTTAGAATTTTAAATTTTAGAATTTTAGAATTTTAGAATTTTAGAATTTTAGAATTTTAGAATTTTAGAATTTAAATTTTAAATTTTAGAATTTTAAATTTTAGAATTTTAGAATTTTAGAATTTTAGAATTTTAAATTTTAAATTTTTGAATTTTAATTTTAAATTTTAAATTTTAGAATTTTAGAATTTTAGAATTTTAAATTTTAAATTTTAAATTTTAGAATTTTAGAATTTTAAATTTTGAATTTTGAGAATTTTGAATTTTTGAATTTTTGAATTTTTGAATTTTAGAATTTTAGAATTTTAGAATTTTAGAATTTTAGAATTTTAGAATTTTAGAATTTTAGAATTTTAGAATTTTAGAATTTTAGAATTTTAGAATTTTAGAATTTTAGAATTTTAGAATTTTAAATTTTAGAATTTTAAATTTTAGAATTTTAAATTTTAGAATTTTAGAATTTTAAATTTTAGAATTTTAGAATTTTAAATTTTAAATTTTAGAATTTTAGAATTTTAGAATTTTAGAATTTTAAATTTTAAATTTTAGAATTTTAGAATTTTAGAATTTTAAATTTTAAATTTTAAATTTTAGAATTTTAAATTTTAGAATTTTAAATTTTAGAATTTTAAATTTTAAATTTTAAATTTTAGAATTTTAGAATTTTAAATTTTAAATTTTAAATTTTAGAATTTTAGAATTTTAAATTTTAAATTTTAGAATTTTAAATTTTAGAATTTTAGAATTTTAGAATTTTAAATTTTAAATTTTAAATTTTAAATTTTAGAATTTTAGAATTTTAGAATTTTAAATTTTAGAATTTTAGAATTTTAGAATTTTAGAATTTTAAATTTTAGAATTTTAGAATTTTAAATTTTAAATTTTAAATTTTAAATTTTAAATTTTAGAATTTTAGAATTTTAGAATTTTAAATTTTAGAATTTTAAATTTTAGAATTTTAAATTTTAAATTTTAAATTTTAGAATTTTAGAATTTAAGAATTTTAAATTTTAAATTTTAAATTTTAAATTTTAGAATTTTAGAATTTTAAATTTTAAATTTTAAATTTTAGAATTTTAAATTTTAAATTTTAAATTTTAGAATTTTAGAATTTTAGAATTTTAGAATTTTAGAATTTTAGAATTTTAGAATTTTAGAATTTTAGAATTTTAGAATTTTTTAATTTTTGAATTTTTGAATTTTTGAATTTTTGAATTTTTGAATTTTTAAATTATTGAATTTTTGAATTTTTTGAATTTCTGGAATTTTTTTTCTATTTTTGAACTACTGAATCTGTATTATATTGAAGTTTTGAAATTAATTTTGTTTTTTAAATGTTTTTCAAGAGTCAAGAGACGATGATTAAAACTTAGTTTGTGTTTTCTTTCGCAGTTCCAAGATTGAAGCGTGGGTTCGACAAACACCTCGACAGACCCAACTGCTAGCGGAGATTCTCTCATGCCAGCACGGCGTCCAAACTGGGGCTCGTTCCAGGCGGACGGGCTCCTAGCGGAGGTCACTCCGCTTAAGTCGATCCTCTAGGTGAAAATCGGAAATGGAATCACGATCGTGGCGCATTGCTTGGGCACCTTCGCTGCTCTTGTGTGTTGTCACTCGGGATCCGGCATGAACTTGAGTCCGCACCAGGACCTTTCCCGAAAGCGCGTAGAGGAAAAGAGCCAAAATCTCCAGGACGAGGAGAACTTCCGGCGTGCCAGCTCGGCACTGAGTCTAAAATAGGACGCGGAAATCAACTAGATCGCCGGCCCAAGCACGCAGGAATATTATCAGCATTACCATTACCCAGCATTATCCGAGTGGCCCCGCCGCCGACGTCACTCGCCCACTCTGTTGCACAAAACGCCAAACACTGACATCAACCGTACATCAACGAGTGCACTGCGGAAACGCCTCCTCCTCCTTCTAAAGCAACTTGTCAACGGCGACGACGGCGCCCAGCAGTACCCATCTGCACCACGGACATCGAGGCCAGATCGGACAAATCGCTTCGTTCGAATCGTCACCACTTTTGATTCTGTTTTGATAAGAACAAATAAATATAATTTAAATGAACTCTTCTTCTTCTTATTTCTATCGAAATTTCGAGCAGCAACGGTCAATTCAAAAAGGTAAATATTGAAGTGGCTGCGTTCTGCGTGCTTTTGGCGGGGTATGCGTTACTGCGTTACGTTTGCGATATCGGAAATAATCGTTTGCGATATTGGAAGCAATGTTTCCTGCTGACGGGTGGAAACCGAGATTTGCGATTTTTAGAGCAAATCGAAAGCAAAGTTTCCGATTCCGCAAACCGGATTTTGTTCCGTGTAGCATTTTCAATTTATTTTTTCATTTTGATTTAATTCATTAAAACATTATATATTTGAATGAATACCTTGGAAATCCATCAATTTCGAATGTATGACAAAAGGTCGAAAGACATAAGGTCGAATGGACAAAAGATCGAATGCCAATGGGTTGAATGGACAAATGGTCGAATGGACAAAACGTCGAAAGGACATAAAGTCGAATTAAAAAAAAAATACTATAAAAAATTTTTGATGTGAGCCTGACTTCACAAATATTGAAAAGCAGCTATGGAATGGTGGTTTGACACGTTTTTATTTAATTTCACTTTTATATTCCTAAAATTTTAGCGGTTGTCTAAACGTCAAAATTTTTCAGAGTCGATAATGGAAATCGATTCCTCAGACAATTTTACATAAAAGTCTCCATATTGACCATTGCTCTAAGTCAAATCCTTGGGAAGATACAGCGGTTTTAAAAATAAAAATGTGAAAAAATAGGTTTTTTGGTGGTTTTTGGCAATTTTTATATGACAGACTTGGTTTTTCTGTCTCGTAAATATTTTTACCGGAAAACTCGTCCCATTTCCCATAAGTTTGTTTTTGACAGTTTATCAATTTGACTTGTCTTATTATTTACGTAAGCTTATTTACTATCCAGGTTTCTACCACACTGAAAAAAATATTATATTTACAGTTATGAGCAATGTAATTAAACTTATATCTGTAAGCCCATATTTACGAGACTGAAAAACCAAGTCTGTCATATAGAAATTGCCAAAAACCACAAAAAAACCATTTTTTTCAACATTTTTATTTTTAAAACCGCTGTTTCTTCCCAAGGATTGGATTTAGGACTTTTATTTAAAATTGTCTGAGGAATCGATTTCCACTATCTATTTTGAACATTTTTGACGTTCAGACCACTTTTCAAAAAGCAGTTGAAGTAAATGATTTTTTTATTTTTTTAGGAGAGACATATCATCCTGCATTTTTCGTGAGTCTTTTTGTAACATTTTAAGTTATTTCCTCAAAAATTTTGAGCGAAAAAAAAAATCGTGACATCACCATCAAATTTAACTTTTAAACTAAAAAACTGAAAAATCTCATAGAAGTGGCGTGTATTTTTGTTACAGTGTATTTTTTTCAAAAAGCCCATCCAATTTCCTACAAGTTTGTCTTTGACCACATTTTGTTACGATGCAACGGCTTCGAGATACAGTAATAAAATACAAAAATATTTGAATACCTTGCGCCCTTTACAAATGTTATTTTCGAGTTCTATTGGATCCATACACACAAAAATGGCTTATATAGGCTTAGGATAACATGTCTATAAAGTTTCATTGAAATCGGAGAGGGTCGGGTACAAAAGTACCAGAAAAATCCCTGATTTGAGCTGGAATTGCTCCATATTTGAAAGAATGGAAAAACTCACAAAAGTTGGTCAAGAAAAGGTTGTTTAAAAAAACACAAAAATATAACAACAAACAAGATAAGGTAATTTTTAAAAATAAAATATTAACTTAAAACATATTTAAGAACTCGAACTTTTTTTTGAAGAACTGCTCATGTTTGGAAGAATAGAAAAACTCATAAAAATATTTTGACAATCAAGAATAAGTTGTTTAAAAAAATAAAATATGCTTCCAAAATATTTTAGAAGTCGAACTTTTTTTTGAAGAACTGTTCGTGTTAAATAGAATGGAAAAACTCACAACAATATTTGGACAATCAAGAATAGGTTTTTTTGTTTATATAATAAGCATGCAAAATATTTTAGAAGTCGAACTTATTTTGGAGGTACTGCTCATGTTTGAAAAAATGAAATTTTTTATTTAAATAATTGATCACTACAAATAGGATGGATAAACCAAGGTTAAACTCACAGAAAAAAAATCGGGTTTCTTTGCAAGAAAATATTTTTTTTTCAAGATTTTTATAAAAGATTATACCTACTGTTAATTATTTGTTTGTTTTGTCTATTCGACGTTTTGTCCATACGACCTTTTGTCCACTTTCGACCTTTTGTCCAGTCGACCTTATGTCTTTCGACCTTTTGGCATTCAACCTTTTGTCCATTCGACCCTTTGTCCCACATCCGTCAATTTCATATGCAGAAAACTGGAATTTTGAACTAGTTTCCTTTTAAAAATTTATGTCAATCAGTTTTTTCTTTACAAAATTGTATTTAAACTTAATTTTAGATTCAAGCCTAATTTTCAAAATTTACTAGCAAAAAGTATTGCATTCGTCTTGCTAAGATTAACAAAAATATCAGTCAGCGCCGCAAACATGAGGTAAAGTGACCAGACCTTCAATATTTATTACCGTAAACTGGGGTCAACCGGGACACATGAGGCGAATTGGGGCAGCAGTTTTAACCATGTTGGAGCACAATATTTTGATTTTTCTGGTTGGTTTCGGTTAGAACAGATTCAGACCAACAAAATGTGTACATCCATTTGCAAATTTAAAAGCTTTAACTGCTGTCCCTATTCAGACTGTTGATTTGATTCGCCCCAGATTACGGTACTTATTTTATTGCTTTTTCAATGACCTATCCAACGATTAGTCACATAATGAAGATTCAACTTCAACTATGTTTGTTCGTAGAATTCATAAAATTTATTTATTTAGTTTATTCAAGATACTATTCTTTGTATTTTATTGCATTTCAAGAATCCTACACTGAAATAAAAAAAAGTTCCAAATTCCTAAATCCTAGGAATTTTGCCTCCTTTCCTTATTAAGTAATCCAAAAAACCCGATTACTAAATAAGGAAAAGTGGCAAAATTCCTAGAATTTAGAAATTTGGTACTTTTTTTTTATTTCAGTGTAAGTCCAAAACCAAAGAAGTTTCAATACTTGTAATACTATCCGATCAATAGTCAGTCTTAAACATCATAATTTCAAAATTTGCAATGATGTCTATAAAGCACATTGTTCACTTATGCGTTCAACGCTACTAGGAACACACTTGTTCATAGCGGCGGCTGTGGGTCTCTAAGCCAAAGTGGTCGTAATCCAATCGGTAGATGCTCCACTGTTAGCGTTCGACAAGGAGTGGAGGGAGGTCCAAATCGATCCAGAGGAGGGGGACAAAAATTAAGCAAAAAGAAGCGACCTGTGTCCAATTTGAAAAATATATATTTTTCCCATCTCCACGTATATTTTATTTCTTCGACGTTTTTTATGTATATTTTTCTCCGTTTTCTTCAAATCTGCTCTGGCTAGATCGCTGGAAGTGAGACCAAGAGTGTGGGGCCAGGTCACGAAGAGGTGGCCAAGAAGTGGCTCTGCAGGGGGCTTGTGTTACTACTACTACCACTACTATTTCTGCTGCTTCTTCGGAGGGGACGGTCAAAAGAAGATGATACTGTTGGAAAAATATTTCAATAATTTAACACTGTTTGTATAATGAGTGATGGCGCTTTCAGGTGGACAGGTGTAAATTTGCTCCCGGCAAGTTTGGATGCTTTGCTGATTTGTGAAGTGGAAGTATTTTTTGAAACATTTAAACTTGATGGTGTTATTACTTTTACCTGAACATTGAATTTTTGTTTTCTTGTGACCTATTAACACACATTTCTGATTGCTTTACAGGTTATCCTTGATTTTCGCAGGACCATATTCAGCGAAACCAGTGATAACTGATCTCATGAATTATGCATCAAACGTGTTAATGAAGTATTCAGTGGCTTTTTCGAGCAGAGACTTTTTCTCTAAAATCTACAAATAACCGCAAACGATTATTTATCCTTTGATTAATGATAAATTAGCGTCACTTTAAACCGAACCACGATTTGCATACGCAACACGACAAGGTGATCCCGCCAACTGGGCAGACTCTTGCGGGATTAACATACGAAACCCATAAGCAATATTTTGGACATCTTCAACATAAACACAATCAGGTGCATGCATTATGTATGCATTAATGAAGACTTTTGCAAACTGTGTACTTTAAACGATGTTCTCAAAAAACACATTGACAAATGAGCCGACTTTTTAGGCAATGAATCCAAGAGTAAAATACTCTCAGACCTACACGGAGAAAAAAGAGTTCCCAAAATCGTGAACAATCGTTCATAAAAATGTCCAAAATGTTCAAATCCCATGGTACGATACCAAGGGATTTGAGCACTTTGCTATGATATATCTCATTTACTATTCAAATTCGATGATTCGAAGTTCCGATTATCCTAAGGTTTATAGGGGACTTCGGATAATCAAATCACGAACAAAGTATACTTTTCTCATTATTAAGTTTGTTTTGAGCATGAGCATGAGCATGAGAGATCATCCATGGTTGCCCCTCCGTTGCTGAACAGAGCCGTAATATCCTTTCAGCACTACTGATTATAGGCTTCGACAATCTAGTGGTGTTTCCCTTATCAACAGCATGTATGAATGCGCTGAAAAGATAAAACACCATGATTACTAAAACTAGATCAGTTGCGAATAGGTAACAGTCATTGGCCTCGATTTTAAGGGACGGGAATGTTAGTTAGCGCAGGTTGCTACTAGGGCAGCTGATTTACTCTGTGCTTACACCCCACGAGCGCCAGGAACCTGAAAACTTGTTATTAGGATAGGGTGTTTGGTCAGGATACATCATAGAAGATGATGATGCGACCCAAAATCATAGTGTTTGTTGAAAGGTATTATATATTATTCTCAAGGCAAACAATCGGATGCTGCGGATGAGACATTTCCCGTTTATCTGTTGTTAAATTATAAATGAAATGGTTTAGTCTTAGACAGCCGGCTGTGGAAAGATAGAAACAAAATCATTTGAAATTAATGAATGAAGGATTGAACAGTGCAATTTTAACTTGAGATGATTTTACGAGTTTTAAATTATTGATGTTTAGTGAGTTAATGGTTAACGTTGTGATCGACGAGCTACAATGTTTATCGAGCTGAAATGGTATGATAGGGTTTTGTTGTTATTGCACACCGACGACGGACGCGAAAAATTTTGCGACCCAACGAAAAGGCATCGCAAATCGAACTCCTTTTTTCAGTATTAAGTTTGTTTTTAACATAAAATTCTATTTCTCCGACCCCATTTTAGTAAAAATTTGATAGATGACTGCCTATTTCTTAAAAAATGCTTTTTTTCAATATTTCATCACCATCATTTTGGATTTAAAAAAATCTATTTCACTTAAGCGTAGTTTACTTAAAGTCCGACAATCAAAAATAGGACAACAACTTATTTTTTGTTTTTCGATTAGGGGAAGGTGGGGAAAGACGACCATATGGGGCAAGAGGAACAATCACTCGTACGGTCGTAATTTTTACAATTTTGTTTATTTCCAGTATGAGGAATTGTTGCTAGCAATGCAATTAGCTGATTCTACTACCACATAACCGCCAACACGACGTAAACGCCACGGGGCATAGGACTTAATGAAGTTTTTTCAAAACCATTGTTTTCTTAAAATATTTGGAAAGTACAACAAAAGGCTTAGGGTTCATTTTAAGACTCATTTTATCAAAATTCTATTTTTCCTTGATCAGTAGTGTCCCTACCAATGACTTGCACCTGTTACAAAGTATGATTTAACTTTTGGTTATTTTTGTAGAGAGCTTTTAAAAAATCTTGTCCAGATGGGGCAAGTGTACCATATGGATTTTTAGTATGGAAAAAATACGAATTCCTGCAACAACATAATTTATTGGGAAATAAATACATAAAAGTGCATAAAAACTGATGAACATTTGTTAAAAAAAAATCCATACAAAATATAGTGATTTTATAAAATTTTACTATTTATCATCTATGTAATTTTTATTCGTAAAAACGACCAAATTATTAGTAAAATATTATTATTTAATCTAAAAATAAAAGAAACGTTTGAAATACATTCGAATCTGATATATCTAAGTGATAAAAGTTCAATTGTTAGCAAATTAACATGTTGTTTCATGCATTGTTCCTCTTGCCCCAACTTGTTGTTGTCTTGCCCCACTAGTTGAGTAGAAAGTACTTAAAATCAAAAATTCTAAAATCAATTTTTTATATTGAAAAACAGGATTTTCTAAAAACTTGTTCTATCAAAGTTTTAGTCAAGACCAGGAATAAGATGATTTTAAAAAAATCCGACAGGTTTTATAACGTTTTTAATGGGTTAAACGAGCATTTCCTTAGCTTGTTACTCTTGCCCCACTCTCCCCTATCTGAAGATTCGATCATCTGAAGTGAGATGTTTCCGATGCCTTCGAATATTCGATTCTGTTGTACTTCCATTTTGTAGGCATTTTTATCTGGCTTATTGTTATTGTTTTGATGGAATTGATTCCGGAATTAAATCACGAGTTTTAAAGATGTTTCGTTAAAAAAAAATAGAATCAGATAGAACACAATTTTGTCTTCCTGCCAAATATGCGAGCTTTTCGCATAATTTCTTAAAATTTAGTTCAAATTTCAAGTTAGCCAAATATATTTTGCATACGATTTTCAAGAGAAATAGTAGTTTATGGAACAAGTTAATTAAATAAGATTTTTTAGCAGTAGTGATACAGTGAGATACAAAGAGATCTACCGAGTTAAGTAATTACGCCGATTGCTGGAAAAAAGATTTTTTTTTGCAATTCCAGAGAACACTCAGCGTTTGTATACTCGATTATATGTTATTTTCCGTCAAGATAAGCGTCATACACCAAATAGTATCAAAAAGCATTACACCTGAAATTCAGAGTCATGAGAATCATAAATCTCCAACAAGTGTATAAATCGACATTTGACCACTTCTTAGTCACCAAACTGTGGTGGCCGAGGCAGTTAAGTCATTGGGTTAGTCTATCAAAGGTCTCTGATTCAATTCCCGTAGTCTATACTTTTGGTTTTTTGTAAGACGGGTAAACTTTTTTTGGAAATGAACCTCGAGAGAATAATTCTTTCACCCATCTCAAGCTGTGTTCTCTGTGTCCGTGAATGGAACAACCATTCTCTCGACTCGAGGCCATTGTTCTCTCGGACATTGCTGCTCAGTTTTGGGTGTACCTTTCAAAAAAATACTGAAAAGTTGATGTTTTAGTACTCAAATGGATGCTGAAATATTAGTTTGTGCAACATGTTGCAAAAGGAGATTTTTTCAGCACGAGTCGTACATTTATTCAAATACGACGAATGCTGAAAAATAGTAGTTTATGCAACAAGTTGCAAAAAGAGGATTTTTTCAGCACGAGTCGTACATTTATCCAACGAGGTTCACCGAGTTGGATAAATACGAAGAGTGCTGAAAAAATCAAGTTTTGCAACGAGTTCCATACAACATTTTTTGCAATTCCAAAAAACACACACTGAGTGAAATTTTATGTCAAATTTTCATGTATTTTGTCAATATATCGTTTAAATCAAAAAAATGTTGAAAAGTTTTACTTTTCGAAACAAGTGCTGAAAAGTTCAACTTTTCAGCACCCATTTGAGTAAAAAAAAAGGTATTTATTTTGAAAAGTGTTGCTATTCGATTCTGTTATTTTTGGTACAGAAAAGTAGGCTATTTCGTCGTTCAAGAATGACAGGAAAAGTAAGAAGTTTCACGACGGAATTGCAAAAAACAAGTTTTGCAACGAGCTGCTTACAACTTTGTTTGCAATTCCGAAAAAAGCTTTTTGAATGTCAAATATCCATGTGTTAACTAAATTCACAAAAAAAATATTGAAAAATGTTACTTTTAGATACTAGTGTTTAAATGTTCAACTTTTCAGCACCCATTGCAGTACTTTAAATTAGAACTTTTCAGCACTGGTATTGATAGGTATTATTTTTCCCCTCTGTAATTTATGGTAGGGAAAAGTAGGCCGTTTCGTATCTCCAGAAGGACAGGAAAAGTTGACAGTTTCACAGCGGAATTGCAAAAAGTAGGCACATTTCAGCACTGTTTTTTGTGATGAAAAGAATGCGATTCGTCATTCGAGAATGACAGGAATAGTAAGTAGTTTAACAAAGGAATCGCTAAATATAATATTGAGATATTGGTATATTGATTTGATATGTAAAAATGACTTATAGTCCAATGATATCAAAATATAAGTTATGCTTTTTTGTACGACATAACGGCCTTTTAAACACAAAAAAAAGGATTCAAATGTTCTTTTCGTCACACCAAATATTAACATCACTTTTGTGATTGTTTTTTTTTTTATAAAGAACAAGTTTCAACTCATTCATCAAGCAAGAATTCGAAAATTAATGTGAATTGAACTTTTTGGATAATGTGTTTTATGTTTTGACAATTAACGCTCATATTTAAGTCCAATCTTTTCTATTCCACCCGAAAAACGACACATGCTGGTGGCCATTTCATATAGAAAGTTTGGGGTTATTCTGCCACCCAAAAAGGTGACATCTTCGTAATGGGGTGGGCTCGATAACAGCGACAAAAAACAACAACATTAATATTTTTAAGTTTTTTTCCCGCTTGTTAACTAACGGTACATTTGTCTTTTGGGGCCAAAAGTTGGCGTTTTTTCTGTTATCTCGCGTGCGTTTTTTCACTCCTTCTGGCCCCAGCCCTATAAGCTCTCTTTAAGGCTAGTCGAAAGATTTAATTGGCGACGCTCGACTAATCTTGGCGCGTGCGCGCGTCCAAGTCCAGCTTCGAATTTCACCGAATTTATCTGCCAAACCAGGATGCTTTCACCGCGCTGCTTGAGTGCCAAACGCGCCATCGCGTTATGTTTGGAAATTTATAGTCGACATTTATTAAAGTAGTGAGGCAGAAGAGCTGCCGCCGTCCTTGTGGCCGGGACCGCTGGCTGGGCGAAAAGTGGCTAAAATATTAACACACTCACTCGTGACAACGTATAAAAAATAAACCGCCTTGCCAAAAATTTCCTAAAACATGTGGACTGAATTTATGTCTTTTTATCTGGGTTTCCCCATGTCAGCAGAGGGAAAGCGTTACATTTCGCCGCAAAATTCCTACGTTTTTTTTCTCGAAAAGAGTGAAACCGACTAATGCGAAAGCAAAACTAGATATAAAATTTCCAAAAATTAACAGCGAAAAAAATGAAGATGCCGCAGACCACCCATTCCAAAATCCTGGTCGAACTCGAATTTCGATTTTGGTTTTGGGGGTCTCGTTTGGCGAGGTCGCGCTCCTACTAAAAGAGAAATCTGCGTCACGCCAAAATGGTCAAGGAAGTGACCCCTTAAGCAAGCCCATCTCGACGAGGACCATGTTTCATCTATTTTGATTTATCCAATTTCGAAGCAAATTTATTGATAGGTAAACGTGAGAATGATGAGTTTATTGCTGTTACTTGGCGTTATTGTTATTTAAATTTTTACGACGTTGTACACAAGAAACAAGTTTTTCCAAGCTCGCACCCCGTATGTGCTGATGATACAAAGTTTGGAAATTTTTCGTGTGCCAACCAACAGTCACGAAATTTATGACATAATTGGATGGGTAAATTATAGGCAAATGTGAAATGAATCGACCCATTGGGAACCCAAAAAAAGAATGATGGATTTATCGTCCGAACGGCGGTGGTGGAGTCATCCCATCAAACAGACCCTTTTGCCTTTTGGAAATTGATTAAGATTTTATAAGTCATAATTATGAGTTTGAGGGAGGGGTTGTGTGGTGACAGATCGTGCGAGATCTCCTTGCGTCATGCGCTTTTGCAACTTTTGATTGATGTTATTTGGAAGATTCTCACCATTTAACAATTAAAAACTGAAACAACGGCAAAGTGTTGGTTGAATATAAGAATCCAATGCATTAAAAAGCTCCAGATTTGTCAAAGTAGCTATAAAGATTTCAACTCCAGCTTTCAAGCAAGACTCAAATAAACTTATTCTGATTCTAAACTAATGAAAAAATATTGAAAATCATCACTGCTTAAACTTCCATCAGGATATTTAATGATTAAAGGGAGCAATAGATGATTAAAATTATAAAATTTCCTATCTTAATCTGAACTGTCCAATTTTAATAGCGTTGTTCTGTAAAAAAAACAAAGTTTTACCAAGATATCAAGTTCATTTCATTTCATTTTATTAGGTTGCTTTAACAATTACATTGGTGCAGTTGTTATCCTGAGCTGAGATATGGATTACCTTTCAACAGCTGATTTGTTCAAAATGGGGAGATAGTTTACTGGTACTAAGGAGAACGAATTAGACAGAGAAGGAAAAAAATTGCAAAAATAACCTTCGAAAAGATATCAAGTATAACTCGAAGAGCAAAATTTGCTGTAATTCGAGGTTTAAACTATTTTTGGCAGGGCTGCGGAGTCGGGTCATATTTCAAGCGACTCCGAGTCCGACTCCGATTTCGGCTTTCTGGGAATAGCCGACTCCGACTCCGGCTTTCAGATCCAACCGACTCCGACTCCGACTCCAACTCCGGTCCACCAACTCTAGCCGACTCCGACTCCGACTCTGACTCCGACTTCGACTCCGACTCTGACTCCGACTCCAGCTTTCAAAAAATGGTTGGCTCCGACTCCGACTCCGACTCCACATATTTTTATAGTTAGTTTACTATTACTTCGAAAACATTGATAAAAAGGATTATTTAAAAACTCTTTAGGTGGAAAAACCCGGAAAAAAATTACTAGTTCTACAAGTTTTAGACGTTATTGAAACAGAAATAAAAAAAAAAACGCCAGTTTTGAAGAGATTTTCAGAAGAATAGTTTGGTAATTAAATTTGGATTTATTAACTTAATCTCAAATTTTCATTAAATTGATTATTAAATTGTTATTTTTAAATGATCATTAAAAAAAAGCTGGCCTTAATGATTGATTTAACATATAAATTCAATTTGTTCACTTTTTAGTTGACATTTATAAGAAGCACAGTGACTATCATAGTCACCTTGTATTTTAAATAACAATTTTAAACGAAACTATTTTTTAAAGCTCCATTGAAATTTTTAAGACGTACATGGATATCACGCCAAGGCTGAAGAAGTTTACAATTACAAATCAATGTATCTATAAAAATCTTCGTGGTAAGAACATGTGGGTCCTTTTCAAATATCCGTGACCTAGAAAATATTTTACCTAGGAATTTTTTATTCATTTGAATTTTTGATTTTTTATACATTTAAAAGGAGACACTTCTTGCATCTTCACCTAAAACGAAGCTTTAGGAATGGTCGTGCGCCTCCATGAATATATATGAAAAAACTTAGAATTGGATAAAAAACAAAAATCCACAGGATAAATTATTTTCTAGGTCACGGATATTTTTTTATCTTGAAATTTTGTCCTATCCTGAAACCTTGAGATTTGTTCAACGATAATTTGCAACAATATCAAAATAGTTTGCCTAAGGATCAACATTCTCAGACACTTTTAATTTTTTGTTCAAAGTTATAAACAAAATGCGCATGTTGAGTTCCAAGTAATAGATTGTTAAAATCGTTGAATATTTTTTGGAAGAGTTATCCTGTCAGTGATTTTTTTTGTTTTCGATTTCCATAAATAGTGATTATTATTTATATTTTTTGATGTACCTCGTAACTTTTTTTCTGAACATTGATTTACTTAAAACCACCAAGACATTCACTATCGGGGTATAAGATGACTGTGTGTTTTCTTTTTTCAGAAAGAACTAGATTAAATTTGGTCAAATTTAAGTTTAAAGAGTACATAAATATTGGCAAAAGGATGCAGTCAAAAATCAATTTAATATTTCTGACTACAAAACCAATATTGTTTTTTTGAGTTATGATGATACTACTTACTTGGGTAAGAGCTGATTAACAGGTTATCATTTAGTGATCTCTAAAAACAATAAAAATGGCAACGTAGCGCATGCAACTAAAAAAAAAAAATTAAAAAATAAAAAGTTTTGTAAATTAATCTTTTTAAATTAATTGTTGTTGAATTTAAGATAACTCCGACTCCGACTCCAATTCCGGGTAATCAGAAATTTTCGGCTCCGACTCCGACTCCGACTCCGACTCCAGCTAATAAAATTTAGCCGACTCCGGCTCCGACTCCGACTCCAGCTGTTCGAGTTTTTACGACTCCGACTCCGACTCCGATTCCAGGCTTCCCAAAAAGACCCGACTCCACCGACTCCGGCTCCGACTCCGACTCCGACTCCACAGCCCTGATTTTTGGGCATTGAGTTGTTGGACCTTTTTTTTTGTATTTATAGAGTTCAATAAAATTCAAAAGATTAGTTTTTAGACCTTGTTTCTTTTTTCTTGCATATTTTTTTCCTCGCAGATCCTCAGATTCAAATTTGTTATCATCAGCAAACAAAAGTCAAAGGATCATTCACACAGGTTAACTAATCCACTAATGAACCATGTTTCATCATATCGATAAATCGATTTTCACTCCTCTAGCAGATTGTTTCCCCCGGCACTCATTAGTGCCTCTGCCGGCGGAGCTGATATCAAGCTTCACAACAACGCGGGGCGGCAAACTTCAAGAGGGCAGCTTTTGAAGGAGAATATAAAAAAATAACCATACTGCACACTGCCCTGCTCGGCCGTTGTTCAAGTTGCTCGAGGACAACCGGAGTAGGATGATCTGAGCCAGCGTCAAGCTAAAGCTCCACATATCACTATCATATCGACACGCGGGCCGCGTTTTCACACACTGAGTTAACAGAGGGAGAGAAAAAACTAAAACAAAGATTAATCAATTTGTTCAGATGCAACCAAGGTACACACACACGGCCAGCAGTGTGGCCATCGCCGGCCGAGAAGGACAACAACAGAGGGAAAAGACCGCGCATCCAAGCGGACAAATGGACTGGGCGGATGGCGTTTGAGTTTCGCTACTTTTGAACCGAACGAAGCTTGAAACCGCCTCCTCCTCCTCCTCCACCACCAGCTTCATCTTCAGTAAACATCGCTGAAATTTCCACTTGGGCATGCAACGTGGCACCGCCCCCTCATTTTCACCCTTGTGATGATGGCCGCCGAAAAGCCCAAGGTAGATCGCGCGTAAAGTTCTTGTGTCATGTTGGTGGCGCACAAGCTAAATAAAGTAGTGTACACACACAGAAGTAGTAGAACTGGGAAGAAGAACGCGAAATGCCCAACGACGACGCCTCACTTGCCATTGCTTGCTTAACGACCGCTTGCTTGTTGGCTTATTGGTTTGCCTGTCAGCCACCAGCCTGCCCGGTTGAGCAGAAGAAAGTGCTGCAGCAGCACTCGTCCGGTTTGTGGACAGCAGGGATGAACTACCACACACCAGCAACTATTCTGCCCATAATTGAAAATTCGGCTATTATGCCAAATCAAGTATTCCGAGAAAAACGCGTTTTAGTGTTTGTCACAAAATCTCTGTCAAGGCAACTTCCCATAAGAAAGGCATATTAGCCGTTTGGTTTTTCGCATCGGCAGCCAAGTCTAAACACTATTTCAGTGAAATTCAAGTTCTAGAAGATGCGTTGGAACATCCTCTACCACCTGGTGCTAATATCTCGTTTTTGCCAAAAGTGGATATTAGCCGTTTTTTCATTGGTGGGCAGTATTGAACATTACACACACTTTTTATAACAGGTGCTCGAAAGGAGGATTCACTTGCTGGTACAGTCCAGACTCGATTATCCGAAGTTTCGATTATCTGAAAGTTTGTATGCTACTTCGGATAATCGAATGACGAATTTTTTTTTTCGTTCATTTTTTTTCATTTTGTAGTTTTTAACATCAAATTTGAGTTCTGCGACCCAATTACAGTATAATTTGAATAGGTGAATGCATATTAAATAACAAAATACAATACTGAAGCTCGACAATCAAAAATAAGAGAACGATGTTTTTTCGTGATTCGATTATCCGAAGTGAAATTTATCCGAGGCGAAATTTATTCGGATAATCGAGTCTGAACTGTTTTTGGAATTTGGTATTTGCATGAACATTTTTGAAAAAAAAAAACAAAACAAAGTTGCAACCGACGGGATTCAAACTCAGCCTGGCAACTCGTCGCCGTCGTGCTAACTTGTCGTACGTGCATTTTGGGCCAAATTGAGTTAAGAACGCCATTTTGTGCAGCTCACAATGCCCCACCTTTTGACCTTCACAGATTCTCAAAATTCGATTTCAATCCTGAGATAATCAACGAAATCCAAGAAAACTCCGTGCATTTTTGTCACTTTACATATGAAAGTAGTTTCAATTTTGTCGTGCTATCTTGTCACTCCCTGAAAATTGATGTAAGAGCGACAACTGGCCAAAGGGATTTCAGGTCAGAACGCTTTTGACGCACGTACAATTTAGATTACCGTTATCATTTGTTATTATAACTCGGGACTTCGGCAACCAACATCAACCAAACTTCGGGACAATGCACATAATCCCGAGCAGGGGTAAATAACACGGGAATACCAAATTTTGGTATTACTTGGGCAAATAACAGGGACCAAAATGTGCCCTTGGTTGCCCAGTAATAGATGGTAAAATACCATGAAATCATACCAAAAGCTTGTATGTGGAAGTGCACAACAATATCAAACCATGTTATTCCAAGGGCAAAATAATACCTCAGAATAAAACCATTTTAATACCAAGTTGAGGTCTTCTGGATTTTTGAACAAAGCTTGAATACCAAAACTTGGTATTACCATGGTTTTATTTTAAGGTATTCCCGCGCCCTTGGAAAATCAGATTTTGGTCTGTGGTCTTCCACCTACATGATTTTAGTATCATTTCATGGTATTTTACCATCTATTACTGGGCAACCAAGAGCACATTTTGGTCGCTGGATTTTGTACAAGTAATACCAAAATTTGGTATTTTCCATTTTAAGGGCAGCAGTTGCAGTTAGTGAAAAAACGGAAATGATCCATATGCAACAGCCAAATCTACTCACCTGATGATTCTATGTTGTTCTTAGTGATATTCTTCACCACATCGAATGCATTTGTCATTGATGAACGACATGTGCTTGAAGTTCTTGAAGATTCTGAAAAATAAAAGATTGAAAAATAAGTGTTATTTAAATCAGGGGTGCCCAACCTATTGACCCTGAGGGCCAGATTTGATTTTTCTGATGCAGTGGCGGGCCGGAACTAATGTCGGTAAAAGTAAACATTTTTTTCATAATGTTTATTTTGTTAGGTTGTTTCAAGTAAACAAATAAATAAAGTAGTGTTGCAAATAAAGTTCATATATGGGTCATTCCATCTCAACTGTGCACGAAAAAGTGCAAATTTGAAAATTACCCTCTCCGATCCAGCTCAAATTTGGCAGAGCTGTTAATACTATCAAAACATGCAAGAATCCCGAATTTCATCCAAATCGGACCACCCCCTCAATTTTTGTACCTCCCCAAAAAATCGACTTTTTGGCGATTTTTGACCAAACCTTCAAGTTTCAAACGACGATAACTCAGGAACCACAAATCTTAGAGGGTCGGTCTTGGACTCAATTTTGAAGGAAATTGGACGTAGAATCCATTTCTGTGGTCAAATTTTTGATTAATTTATTTTTTCTACCTGTATTGCGCAATTGAAAACTTTAAACGGCCGTATCTCAAAACACCCCAACTTATTTTTTTAATTTGACCTCACCATCGTGTTCCCCGGCCAATTTTACATAAGAATCACTTATCGACAAAAAGGAATATGTTTCGTTCCAGAGATATCGAATTTTAAAGTTTTGTGTTTTCGAGATTACCTACATCAGCTTCATTCGCCGCATCTGCTAGAAGCACAAAGGCGGGCTGATCAATAACTGCTACCTGGTGTTCTAGGAGATGATTAATTTAATTTATATTTTCATAATTTTACGCAAATATTTATTCAAATGGCTAATAGGGAAATTCTGGTATGTTTGGCAGGTTAAGTCCTCGCTCCTAGTTTCGTCCAATTTGCTCATTTTCACTATTTAAACAACAAATTTTGCAAAACTTTTGATAGAAACTTGCTTGTTCACTTCTTATTGAGCTATTTATCACTCGATTTCAGTTGAAAACGCTTTTAATCAGCTGTAATTGAATGCCAAAGCGCTGATATGGCAACATAAGAGGAACGCTGGAATTAGATGCTGTTCCCTACCTTGATCAATCTATTTTTGTGAAAGGAATATTTATTGGGTTATTTTACATGTTGCTAACCGTTTTAGAGTACCTCCGAGGCCATGACTAGGGCCTTCATCATGAGCGGTAGCAAAATAGTGCCATTCAGCAAAACCCCAAAACCTGCTTTATTATTATTATTATTATAGTTCATTATTGACACTTTACCATAATTTGGCAAATCCTATTTATGGTTTAAAAGATTGATCATATTAAATCATTTTTAATTTTGTGAGCCAGCTCCATTTGATTAAAAGAATCCAAGAATGATGTAAGGAAAAAAATACTGTTGTTCGGACGGTGTCGAAATCATCGCAACTAAATTTGGGGAATTAGCCGCTTTGCAGCAGATCAAACTTTGTGATTTTCTTACATTTTTCAGTTTTATACTTTCCAGAAATCCTTTTCCTACTCCTTGTGATCGTCCTTCACTAGAGTACAACGTATCAACAAATTTTATTAATTTTTGTTCATATTTTTTACTCAGTAATGTATCGTGTACTTATTGTTCAGTGTTACTAACAAGATTAATTGCATTTTCCTGCTCGCTTTGTCGGAATCCAATTCTGCCCTCTATTGCTCGTTATTGCTCTGTCCTGTGGGTTAGCACAGAAATTCACTTCATTCATTTTTTTGAGCAGATAAACATTCGTGATTCAACTCCAGTTTCCAACAGTGTTATACAGTCAATTTTTGCCCAATTTGATAAAGATTGTTCATGATGAAATATTATTTCAATAAATGACCAGGTAGCAGTTATTGATCAGCCCGCCTGTGTGCTTCTAGCAGATGCGGCGAATGAAGCTGATGTAGGTAATCTCGAAAACACAAAACTTTAAAATTCGATATCTCTGGAACGAAACATATTCCTTTTTGTCGATAAGTGATTCTTATGTAAAATTGGCCGGGGAACACGATGGTGAGGTCAAATTAGAAAAATAAGTTGGGGTGTTTTGAGATACGGCCGTTTAAAGTTTTCAATTGCGCAATACAGGTAGAAAAAATAAATTAATCAAAAATTTGACCACAGAAATGGATTCTACGTCCAATTTCCTTCAAAATTGAGTCCAAGACCGACCCTCTAAGATTTGTAGTTCCTGAGTTATCGTCGTTTGAAACTTGAAGGTTTGGTCAAAAATCGCCAAAAGTCGATTTTTTGGGGAGGTACAAAAATGGAGGGGGTGGTCCGATTTGGATGAAATTCGGGATTATTGCATGTTTTGATAGTATCAACAGCTCTGCCAAATTTGAGCTGGATCGGAGAGGGTAATTTTCAAATGCTGTTCCGCTTCAGATGGAATGACCCATATCCTGATTTTAAGAAAAAAAAAGGTGCAGTGGTAATGCTACAGGCATAACCATCATGACGAAGAACTTCGGACACAAAAGTTAATGATTTTTTTTATAGTTTTATTATTTGCGTTTCTTGGCCACAAAATCAATCACGAAACGGTTATTTCTTAAGATCTATTTATTTCTGCTCTAAGATCTTATGGTATTTCTGCTCTAAGATCTTATGGTATTTTGACGTTGGATAACGTCTAAAGTTTTGAAACGCTTCCCAGCTAATCGTAATGTCAAGATTTTCGTGCCAGTTGATTTGAAATCATTTCATCAATTAAACTTTTGGCATTGAACAATTTTTTAGAAATATTTAGAAATAATTGAGCCATTATCAGGACTCCAATTCATTACAAAGAGCCAGTCTGAACCATGTGTTAAAGATTTTCTTTGCGTCACAACAAATTTGAATCACATTAAACGATTTATTCCCACACATTACAAGACTTTTTTCTCGTTTTGACGTTTCTACGGCGTTCTCTCTGCCTTCCTACGGCATTCGCCACCTAGATTTCTTCGTTCCACGAAATCCCAAAACGAAAATCTATTTCATTTGCGTACTCAAATCACTCTCGACAGTCTACGAGGAAGGGACGACACAGCGGCAACAAAGATAGCTGAAGGCGGAGAAGCATCGTGGCGAAGGGGCAGACCGAACCTGCAAGGGTTCAATGTTGTTCGCGATGGGGAAATGTTTTGGCAAGGCTCTTGCCAGCCATCGGCGACAGCCAAGTAAATTTCAACAGCAAGCATTAAAAAGCCCTTTTTAGGGCTCAAATTGATTACGAAAGAGTTATTCTCAATTTCAATAATTTCGCAATTATCGATTTATTACCCCCAGCGATTTATTACTCATATTGCCAAAAAGTTCAAGATGGTATGTCAGAGACATAACCGAAAGACATAGGACCAAACATTTTGAATGAGTTTTTGGATTTCTAGTGAAATCTGGGATAAGATTATTGTATTTTGTTTCATAGATTTGTCGGCAAAATTGTCCTAAATGTTCCCCCAATGTGAACTTTCCATGAGGGCACCGGCAACTCCAGGTTGTAGCCACTACTGTCGAAATGGCCACTTGCAGGTTCAATATCAAAACAATAAATTTTGATACCCACACCCAACCGGCGGTCGCATGATTGTGATACATGGCGGCATGAAAGTATATCAGAATCTGCATGAAATCTGTCCTCATGCATTTTTTGCGAATAGGGGTATGACATTTTTGCCCGTTACCGACAATTATCGACATTACCGAAGGCTTTTTGGTTGTATTTTACAAAAAACCCTAACAGATCGAGGATTGAACCACCAACTTCTTGGTTTTGATCCGACACGCTACCACCGCGCCATGGACGCTTGACGAAAAGTGAGTAAAGAGCACCAACATATGCTTCTCTTTAGAGTGTTGCTCGGGGACGGGCCAGCATTATATGTGTTGGTGAGAACTGCAGATCGCTGAAATGTTTACAAGCGGGCAAAAATGATCTAGGGGCTTGCTGCATAAAATGTTATAAAATGTGACATTTTCTGCAGCAAATCCTGTTGCAGATTTTGAGATATATTTTTCCTTTGGGTGCATATTGCAACAACCCGTATGTTTCGGTTAATGTTACCCTGGGCCCAAGAGGAACCTGCTTTGAGGGCACCGGCCACTCCAGGTTTTGGCCACCACTGCCGAAATGGCCATTATCATGTTCAGTATCAAAAACCATGAATTTTGATACCCATATTGCCAAAACTCGTATGGTTCTGTAAAAGGCCCTCCGGGCCCCGGGGGAACCTTCTTTGAGGGCACCGGCCACTCCAGGTTTTGGCCACCACTGTCGAAATGGCCATTTTCATGTTCAGTATCAAAAACCATGAATTTTGATACCCATATTGCCACAACTCATATGGTTCTGTAAATGTCCCCCCAGGCCCCGGGGGAACCTGCTTTGAGATCACCGGCCACTCCAGGTTTTGGCCACCACTGTCGAAATGGCCATTTTCATGTTCAGTATCAAAAACCATAAATTTTGATACTCATATTGCCAAAACTCGTATGGTTCTGTAAAAGGCCCTCCGGGCCCCGGGGGAACCTTCTTTGAGGGCACCGGCCACTCCAGGTTTTAGCCACCACGGCCGAAATGGCCATTATCATGTTCAGTATCAAAAACCATGAATTTTGATACCCATATTGCCACAACTCGTATGGTTCTGTAAAAGGCCCCGGGGGAACCTTCTTTGAGGGCACCGGCCACTCCAGGTTTTAGCCACCACTGTCGAAATGGCCATTTTCATGTTCAGTATCAAAAACCATAAATTTTGATACCCATATTGCCAAAACTCGTATGGTTCTGTAAAAGGCCCCGGGGGAACCTGCTTTGAGATCACCGGCCACTCCAGGTTTTAGCCACCACTGTCGAAATGGCCATTTTCATGTTCAGTATCAAAAACCATAAATTTTGATACCCATATTGCCAAAACTCGTATGGTTCTGTAAAAGGCCCCGGGGGAACCTTCTTTGAGGGCACCGGCCACTCCAGGTTTTAGCCACCACTGTCGAAATGGCCATTTTCATGTTCAGTATCAAAAACCATAAATTTTGATACCCATATTGCCAAAACTCGTATGGTTCTGTAAAAGGCCCCGGGGGAACCTGCTTTGAGATCACCGGCCACTCCAGGTTTTAGCCACCACTGTCGAAATGGCCATTTTCATGTTCAGTATCAAAAACCATAAATTTTGATACCCATATTGCCAAAACTCGTATGGTTCTGTAAAAGGCCCCGGGGGAACCTGCTTTGAGATCACCGGCCACTCCAGGTTTTAGCCACCACTGCCGAAATGGCCATTATCATGTTCAGTATCAAAAACCATAAATTTTGATACCCATATTGCCAAAACTCGTATGGTTCTGTAAAAGGCCCCGGGGGAACCTGCTTTGAGATCACCGGCCACTCCAGGTTTTAGCCACCACTGTCGAAATGGCCATTTTCATGTTCAGTATCAAAAACCATAAATTTTGATACCCATATTGCCAAAACTCGTATGGTTCTGTAAAAGGCCCCGGGGGAACCTGCTTTGAGATCACCGGCCACTCCAGGTTTTAGCCACCACTGCCGAAATGGCCATTATCATGTTCAGTATCAAAAATCATGAATTTTGATACCCATATTGCCAAAACTCATATGGTTCTGTAAAAGGCCCTCCGGGCCCCGGGGGAACCTTCTTTGAGGGCACCGGCCACTCCAGGTTTTAGCCACCACTGCCGAAATGGCCATTTTCATGTTCAGTATCAAAAACCATGAATTTTGATACCCATATTGCCACAACTCGTATGGTTCTGTAAAAGGCCCTCCGGGCCCCGGGGGAACCTTCTTTGAGGGCACTGACCACTCTAGGTTTTGGCCACCACTGTCGAAATGGCCATTTTCATGTTCAGTATCAAAAACCATAAATTTTGATACCCATATTGCCACAACTCGTATGGTTCTATAAATGTCCCCCCAGGCCCTGGGGGAACCTTTTTTGAGGGCACCGGCCACTCCAGGTTTTGGCCACCACTGGCGTAAACAAAATCTTTGAACGAATTGGGGGAAGCTTCCTGACTGACCCGGCTGTGCATCCCGGGGCCGTGACCAATTACACGAGCTCGTAGTAGATTCGTTGTACTAACCCATACAACAGGGCTACAACAATTTTCACACGGTCTACTAGTTTAAACGATTTTACTCCACTGCCTAAAAGTTGCCTCCGCTGGCGGTTTTGCTCGTCCCCGGGTGTATCTGTAGTTGGTCGCAGTCTTTGATGGCCTTTTCAGGTGACGAATTTAGATACATCAATCGAACATCCGTGGAAGGGAAACTCGACGCATCGAACCCAATCAGCGTGTACCATGAAACGGGAGTGTGTATGTATGGTGTGTCATTCTATCACTCAAAAAAATATTCACGTTGAAGTTACGTGAAAAGCTATGTGGTATTTTTCCACTAAAGTTTTCACGTAACTTCTACGAGGCGGCCCTAGTAGAAACGGAATTTGCTTGGCGAGATCATTTCACGTCGTTTCTACGTGCTTCACACGTAAAAGCTAAATGAATCAATTGATGATTTCTACATGTTTGTTGCAGTAAACATTATAGTGACCTTCTAGTACTAATGTGATCTAATTTCGGATTTTTTGTCAACAGAAAAAAATAAAGATGCAGTTTTAATTACAATTCAGATCAATGTTTTATTGAATTTTCCATTTCAAACATTTAAAAAAATGGCCCAGTCCCTCATGTAACCGAGCGGGAAGACCTTCGCGCGCAGCTTTTCGATTCCGCTGCCCTTTGTGGCCGCACGGGAACCCGTTCCGAATTCGTCGTTGTTGACGAAAGCCTTTTATGCCACGTTGACGTGGCCGCACATCACCGGGGAGAGGTTATTAGTGAACAACTAGGCAAAGCAAGTTGGGTGCTCGGATGGTCGGAACGTTTTGGGATTACGTAGTGCGTGGCAAGGAAGAAGTCTGAGAGATGGGCGACCACGTTCAGCTCTCGAATTCCGCG
The DNA here is from genome assembly GCF_015732765.1 of Culex quinquefasciatus. Lineage (NCBI taxonomy): Eukaryota > Metazoa > Arthropoda > Insecta > Diptera > Culicidae > Culex > Culex quinquefasciatus. Next base: position 108,663,740 of record NC_051863.1, on the reverse strand, counting down.
CATCGGTTTGTTGATCTTGCCGGATACAGCTTTCTGCACCACACTGATCAAGGCCGACGAGAGGATGGCCGCAAAGCATCCTCGCACTCCTCCGGAGCAAACTCGGCAAAGGTCTACGAGCCGTTTGCAATGTCCGTGACATTTTTGGTGGGGTCGATCACCACGACCAATCGCTTATGTTGAAACAGGCCAGAATTCAAGTGGCCACCGGAAAAATATGCTGCTTCCAGAGTTCGGCAGCTGCAAAAACAAAAATACAATTAATTATGAATAAATTCATTCAAACTTAATTAAACTTACCGTCTGTTCTATTTTTGATGAAATTTTGCAAGCACAAGTCCGGCAGCAGTTCTTCACCGAGCGCCATCAATTTTCATACTAAAATAATCACGTAGAAATTTCGCCGAATGGCGCACTCGCGTTCCGTTGAAGTTACATTTTGAAACACATAAAAACTACATGAAAAAACCTAGTGGAAAAATACCATAAGGCTTTTCACGTAACATCAACGTGAAAACTTTTTTTTGCCAGTACACTTTCACATTATTTTTACGTGTGTCACGTGAAACGAGCCTAGCGAGGGGAAAATCGGAGTTACGTGTTTTTTTCAGGTAGCATCAACGTGTGGATTATTTTGAGTGTACGGCATTCGCACACAATTTGCCCTCTTCGGTGCTGCTCTCCGATTCTCTCTCTCTCTCTCTCTAGAAAATAAAGGTAATTTTTCAGAAGAAATCCTTCTCCGGAAGAGAGAATTTGGGGCTCTCTCTCCCTGCTGCTGCTGCTTCAAGCGTCTGCGGCTCAGATATTATGAGCCGACCCGACTTGTTCAGCATCTCGGTGGCAACTAAGTGGAGTGGAAAGGGTAGAACGCATTTTTATACTTCTACTTCGCTATTACTTCCCCTCTTTTCACAAGCACGCAAGATTTTTTCCTCATTTTGCCGTTCCTACTGCATTCTCTCTGCCTTCCTACTGCATTCGCCACCAAGATTTTATCGTTCCGCGATATGCCAAAACAAAATCTATAAATATAGGTCGATTTGTCATTTTCGCAATCATTTCACTCTCGACTTTCAACGAGGAAGGGACGACGCGTCAGCAAATGAGGAAAGGTGAAGGCGAGAAACAGACACGGTAGTCTCGAGCTGGGCCGCAGTTCCCGGTCGGACGAGTCAACCAAACCGGGAATACCTGACGGCGGAGATGCTTGAGCTGAGGATAAAGTTGAAGCGTTCAACGTCGTTTCGATGGGGCTTTTTCTGAGCCAGTGTTTTTTGAAGGCTGTTGCCAGCAATCGGCGACGGCTCCAAATTTTCGAAAAAGTTATTCTGACTTGTGCATTTTTGCAGCAGGCGATTTTTCCCTCTCCATGCTCACACACACACACACACACACACACACACACACACACACACACACACAAGCGCGTATGACATTCTACCACACAGAAACAGTGGTTTCATGCTAACTCTGTGGTGAAATGATTTTTATTCGATCTTTTTTAAATTTTAGGGAACATTCTTAGAGGAAATTTTGAAGGAACAACTCTTTCGTGAGATATTTGGTGGCCCTGAAAAGGGCCGTTTGTTTATCAAATCTTCCGCGAGGTGTAGTGCTTCATTCGGGCCGCTTCTCCGGTCAACGTTGAGGATGATGTCCATGGCTTTGGTCTGGGTCAACCTGCATCAGCACCACGTTCCTAAGTGCTACTTGCGGCGGGGCTTTTGCTTCTTGTCCGTTACACTTGCGATGGTGGAGGAGCTGCTCTTCTTCTTTCCCGATGGTCTGCAGTGGCGATTCGTTCCGAAGTTCCGATCCTTCGGGGTGATGGCGGCCAGATTCGTTTCGTCAACCAGCGGACGGGCCGCGGGCTTGGCCGGTTTCCTCTCTCCTTCGGAACCTTGGCCTGTGGTTTGCTTCTCCTGCGGTGCAGCGGTTGTTCTTCGTTGTTTGTCCGTTGGGCTGCCTAGGGAAATTTTCGCCTTCTGCGCCCTCTTCTGCTGCAGCTGATGTGGCCTCGACGAAGATCCAAAAATTATGAGCTGAAGTGGGGCGCAACAGGCTGAGATTTTTGGACTGCACGCGCTTACACTCACACACGGAACGGAATCGACGTAACACCTTATAATGTGGCCCTCTTAAACCTTGCGGTTTCGTCAACGGATCCACAGGTGTGTATCGTTCTTTTTGCGACAAGACTCCGCCTCCCGGGTCTCCTAAGTGTGAAGGTATGGCACGGGGAGAGGGCACCGATTACCTATATTTTACACTTAGAATTTTTTTGCGTCCGCCTCGGGATTCGAACCAGCGACCTCTGGATTGTGAGTCCAGCGCGCGGTCCGATTGATCCACACAGGCAGACTGCACTCACACTCACACACACACATGTGTAATCGCTCGTAAATTTCGAGGTGATTCTGATAGAGTTATCTAAGCCCGCTCTCACGCACACTAGCACGCCATTTGTTTTGCTGGACTGTACAAAATTTAACCTCAATCTTTTTCGTGTACGTACACGCAATACATACGCACGTAGATAACTCTATTCCGAGGCTGGATTTAATTTCATTTCCGTTTTGCGTAACCGTGCAGCAACATCACAGAGGAGCAGCTACATTTTGATACCTTTATTGCCCCAACTCTTATGGTTCCGCCAATTTCAAATTTCATGTCCAGTATCAAAAACCCTGAAGTTTGATACCCATATTGCCCCAATTCTTATGGTTCCGCAAATGTCCCCTCATCGGAACACCCCCGAGGGCTCCGGTCACTCCGGATTGCGGCCACTACAAATTTCATGTCCAGTATCAAAAACCCTGAAGTTTGATACTTATATTGCCCCAACTCTTATGGTTCCGCAAATGTCCCCTTATCGGAACATCCCCGGGGCCTACGTCCACTCCAGGTGGTGGCCACTACTGCCAAAATGTCAAATTTCATGTCCAGTATCAAAAACCCTGAAGTTTGATACTTATATTGCCCCAACTTTTATGGTTCCACAAATGTCCCCTTATCGGAACATCCCCGGGGCCTCCGGCCACTCTAGGTTGCGGCCATTACTGCCAAAATGTCAAATTTCATGTCCAGTATCAAAATCCCTTAAGTTTGATACCCATATTGCCCCAACTCTTATGGTTCCGCAAATGTTCCCTTATCGGAACATCCCGGGGCCTCAGGTGGTGGCCACTACTGCCAAGCGCTTGGTGGCGCTTGCGAGAGGAGCTGAGCTCCTCTCGCTTCGGTGGTAGACCACCGACTGAAGCCAGCCTTCCGATTTCCCATGGTTTTGTAGGGAAGCGGGAAGGCTAGTTCCTGAAGACGCCACCTAGTGGCGCTTGCGAGAGGAGCTGAGCTCCTCTCGCTTCGGTGGTAGACCACCGACTGAAGCCAGCTTTCAAATTTCCCGTGGTTTTGTAGGGAAGAGAGGCTGGCGCTCGCGAAAAGAGCTGAGCTCCTCTCGCTTCGGTGGTAGACCACCGACTAAACTAATGCTGTGGAGGGTGGCGTTTATATTTATATCAAAACCGTCGGCCGCGCTGCTTCTGTGATTTTCCCCTCTGCTTGGGGAAGGCGTTTCATTTTTCGGTTTCATTTGGAAATTTTGGATTGCTACCCTGTATAGAGCCCTAAGACGAAGTTCTTCGTCAAAAACACACTTTTAATCATGTGGTTTTTTTTAATTTGTATTTTTTCTGGTTAAAATCGTATTGTAATTGTTTTGTCGATGGAAATCAAATACGCTGATATTATCAACAAAAAAAATCTAATTTCATCGTTGCAAGTTTTTTTACAAGTTTGAAAAATCAACGAAAAAAGATAAAATTTATTGAATCGAAATTTGGATTCAAATCTTCTTTACGAAAAAACAATTGTTGCTTTGTTGTGCGTCTTTATTTAAATATTTTAGCATTTTTCCAGCAAAACTTTTTCATTGATAAGTTGTTATGAAAAACGTTATTTTTGCTTATGAAAAAAAAATTAGAAGTAAAAACAGCCAAAACTTTAAGAAAATTCAAATTTAGTGTCTTTCAGGCTTTTTGCACATTTTTTAACATAAATTATTGATTCTGAAAAATGATAAGAAATAAATTCAAACATAATGAATTTTAAATGTGAAATAAAATATTTAACAAAATACAAACAAAACGATGAATAAGCCAAATTTCATGTAAAAAGCAAAAATACATAAAATAAATGTTTTGTTGTATCTGGAAATTTAATCTCAGGATTATTTTTCTAATTTTAACACTCAATTTATTAATTGAGTATTTCATGAACAGCCTTTAGAGCCAGTCATAGAACTATTTTCAAAATGCCATCGCGGGCCGGATGAAATGACCTCACGGGCCGGATACGACCCACGGGCCGGACGTTGGGCAGGCCTGATTTAAATGAAACTGGATTGAAATTCACCAAATTCAATAATTTGTCGATTAACTCGTTTTTCAAAGTATTTGGTTATCCCAACTTAGAGAAATTTCAACTTTTAAAAAAATCTTAGTGGGTATATAAAAAAAAATGAAAATCAGCTTTAACATTTTTGGGTTTTAAGTCATTTTAGCGAAAAATTAATTATCTCGTTAAAATTTATAAAAAATTTCCCATAGTTTCAGAGGAATTTGATGAAACCTTTCAATACCAAAATAATACCAAAATGTGCCATCCTGACTTAGAAATTTTTCCACAATTTCAAGTAATTTCTTTAGAGGGTATATCAAAAATGTTTAAAATCAAGTTTGAAATTTCTGGTTTTCTTTGAAAGTATTCGTTTTGACACATCATTTTAGCGCAAAATTAATTATTTTGTCAAAATTGGTCAAAATTTTTAAATAATTTCTGAGGAATTTGATAAAACACTGTAATACCAAAAGAATATCAAAATGTGGTGTTCGACCATTGACAAATTCTGCAATTTTGCAATATCAAAACAATACCTTAAATTGGTATGATACCACATTTTGCTCTTGCATAATCCTTAAGACAAATTTTAAAGGGTCCAGGAATACCAAAATTTGGTATTGATACCAGAGAAAGGTATTATTACGCATTTCCCTTGTTATTTACCCATGCTCGGGATCTGAGCAGTGTTGAAAACATTCATAAGATTGAAAGTGCAAGAAAATGAAGCTAATTTCAATTTCAACCCTGTCCATCGATAAATCGAACACCATCACACCGCTAACTGTGTGTTGAGTTCAATGGGCAATCTTCCGAAAGGGCCAGCAGAAACCGTCCTCGCGCCGCGGAACGACAGAATGCCAACACCAGCAGCACCAGCAGAAGTCAACAGAAGTGCAATATGTGCTCGGTGTGGCATCGCACGGTGCTACCGGATTGGGCCCCCAGCGAAGGAGGAGTCGCCCCGCCGCGTGCTTAAAAGCAAAAAACTGTTTTCACATATTTATTATTTGTTTAAATTAATTAAAGTACAAAAAGGTTTTGCGCCATCGTCGAGCGGGTTCGGTTCTCGGCCAGGGGTGTTCAACAGGTAACAGGGAACGAGCGAAGAAGACACCTTGTTGAAGCAGCTGGATGCAAATTCAAAAAATGCCGACCGGCCCTCGGAACCGTGGCCAGCAGTTTAGTTGTTAACGCCATTTGGGCCGGTGAGTGTGGCTTATCCATCCGGAGGACATGCTACGGTGATTAGCATAAATTTCCCCGATGGCGTTCTCGAGATAAACGAATCTTTCGTGTGTCGATTTCGACAATTGGCCTGCCAGAAGACTGGCTTTCCGTTACTTTCGAGGAAAGTGTGTTTTCCGCCTTGCTGTGACTGACGTGCTGATCTGATTCTCAGAACCAAGAAGTGAGAGAGGAGAGAGCTTCCTCCTCGAATGGTTTTTGATATGATATGCAAATTTTATAAAATATATCAGATCAAACAAAAAGAGAAGTGAAAATGATACAAAGATTTATTGCAATTCTCGAAGAAATTGTTAATAAAAAAATAATTTTATACAATAAAGCATAAATTATCGGCAATTTTTCCTATATTTTTAATATTTGTTGTGGGTAGAAAGTCACAACAATTTTCTATAATGAGTGCGGTAATCAATAAAGTATGATTGTAACAACCTTCCTAATACAAAAAAAATAAAACATATTCTTGATGATAAATAATTAGTTTGTTTCATTGATTATGTTCCTTTTTATATAATTTTCATTTTTTTAAACAGTTTTAAACCATATTTGATTAAAAAAAACAGAAACAATCGATTTCACAGAGATTTCCTCTAAAGAAAGATTGTTAGAAAGTTGTCAGACTGATTCTCTGACCAGAGCAACAACATATTAACATCATTATACGCGGCCCCGGGGAGTGAGTGTGAAGGGAAACAATTCTCCAAACACCACATCGCCTTTGATCTTGGACTGACTGCCACAAACGAACTCTCTATTTTCTTCCCTCGGATGCTGCTGGCCTTCTTCTAATCTAATCTGCATATCAGACGCCATCAGTTCTCAAGGACATCAAAAAGAAATCATCAGTTGGGGAGAGTGAAACATCTCATAAATCTGGTGAAAGTGGAAATTATTTGCAGATTTTTTCGTTCTCAAACCATCTTCCCGAAAGGGAGAGACGTCATCGAAGAGCAGCTCGGATCAGAAATGTTTTTTATTCAAATGTGCGCTTTTCCTAGAATGTTGAATCGAATTAGACGTTAGCATAAATAATGCCCGACACTGTGGCACACTCTCCTCTGCTGCTGTTGATGGAAGTTTCACCCAATTCAAACTTCCTGCTTAGATGAGAGAGAGAGACTTTGTGCACTTGACGAATGAGATGATCTTCTTTGCCGGGTTCTTCCAGTGTTCAAAAAGGGAAGAAACACTGGAAAACAAAAAAAAAACTTTACCTCGTCGATGTTTCCTTCTTCATCCGAAAGCACTCGAAAAAGTTCTTCAAGTTCTGCTCGCTGTCAGCAATCGTCAGAATCGAACTCCCAGTTCCAGGCATTAGTGGTCCAGTGCTTCCCCTTGTTAAGGGGTGTGAGTGGTTGCCCCCCACCACCCTCTCCACTCTCTCTCTCTCTCTCTGGAGGATCTGAGTGCCACCATCGGTTCAGTCCAGTCGATGTCGAAGATTTGCTGACTAATCGTGTAATAAATACTATTGTGTTTCGCTGCTAACTTGAGCTCGAGCTGCTTATTTACCTTACTCTCTAGAGTGACGAATGAGTCGAAGAAGAAATTCTTACCGTTGCTGCTGCCCTTACAGAAGCTGATGAGGCCGAAGGGGTTTCGAGTGACGGGTCTTCAGTAGCTGCCATTATCCAACAATGGAAGGGACCTCCAAGGAGCTGCGATTCGTACAGGTGTAGTGTTGAGAAATGCTAGTAAATGCATTGATGTTGTTCAACCTTTACCACTCATTTTTTTCAAATTTTCCGTGTTTAGGAGGTTATTTTGAGCAATTTTTGGAATTCCCGAAATACAAGTTATATTTCCATTCTTTACCATTTTGGGCATAATAATTAGAAGATCTGATTTGATTTTATTCAAAATATCATTGGAGGTTTTTTAAATACCTTTCTACAAAAGTTGTGTTTCTTACAAAAAACACATTTTGTACAATCTTCCGGACTTCTGTTAAATTTTTGTTTTTTTTTCTTGCATAACTTTTGAAGTACTTTTCTAAATTTCATAATATTAACTAAGGTCTTATGGGACCTCAAAATGGTCCAAATTGGTTCAGCCAGTCTAGAGATAATCTAGTGCATATTTCGTAGCCGCCGTGCTAACTTGTCGTACGTGCATTTTGGGCCAAATTGAGTTAAGAACGCCATATTGTGCAGCTCACAATGCCTCACCTTTTGACCGTCACAGATCCCCCAAATTCGATTTCAATCCTGAGATATTCAACAAAAACCGAAAAAACTCCGTGCATTTTTGTCACTTTATATATGAAAGTAGTTTCAATCTTGTCGTGCTATCTTGTCACTCCCTGAAAATTGATGTAAGTGCGACACCTGGCCAAAGGGATTTAAGGTCAGAACGCGTTTGACGCACAAACATTTGAAATTATAACTTGGCACTCCAGCAACCAACTTCAACCAAATTTCGGGACAATGCACATAATGGCAACCCAAACAAATCATGTTTGTTTTTGTTTACATTGCGTGCTTTCGTTTTTGTTTATTCTAGGTCAAACATTAAAACGTGTTTTTCTCGGAACGTCAGAATTGCGGGTGCGACAAGATAGCACGACGACGCCGATTTGTCAGTGCACGGACACACATCCAGACACACGTACAGTAGCGTGGTTCACGTTTCTATGAAAAAGACAAAAGTTGTTATTTTGTCTTGCATCAACCGGAATTTCGTTCTTTTATGTCCCCAGAAGCACTCCTGAAAATTTGAGCCCATTTGGTAAGGTCTAGGAGCTCCAGTTTTAATTTGAAATTTATATGGGATTTTGATTTATTTTCCATGGGAAACTATCTTTTTTTACATTGTATTAGGATTTTTTTTATAAATCGATGAAATGACTTGATTCTTATAGTAGGAGATAGGTTATGAACTGGGGAACAACTTTGTAGAACATACCAACATGCTAGGAAGTGACCCTTTAAAGATACAGATACTTTTAGATGGTGGTTTTTGAAGGGGCTTTACTTCAAAAGCCACCATCTAAAAGTATCTGTATCTTTAAAGGGTCACTTCCTAGCATGTTGGTATGTTCTACAAAGTTGTTCCCCAGTTCAAAACCTATCTCCTACTATAAGAATCAAGTCATTTTATCGATTTATAAAAAAATCCTAATACAATGTAAAAAGATAGTTTCCATGGAAAATAAATCAAAATCCCATATAAATTTCAAATTAAAACTGGAGCTCCTAGACCTTATCAAATGGGCTCAAATTTTCAGGAGTGCTTCTGGGGACATAAAAGAACGAAATTCCGGTTGATGCAAGACAAAATAACAACTTTTGTCTTTTTCATAGAAACGTGAACCACGCTAAAGTACAGCCATTTGTTCTGATTTTGGTTCTGAGTCGATAGGTATACGGGATGGTGAGTCTACGAGGTTGAAGTTAGAAGTTCATTTTTCGAGTGATTTTACAATCTTCATATGGAATAAAGTTCCAATCAGATTGTACAATTTTGACAGTCAGCCATACACAACGGGAAAGTATGTAGTGTTTCGATTATTTAAACCAATGCTTTATTTCAAATTATCTGAACATATATAATGTATAATGTGCTAACTGGATTGAATTGTTTTTATAAAGCAGAAGGATTTTTTGCTGGATATAGAGTATTTATCAAAATTTGGTAGTAATTTGGCAGTGGCATCCGCACCAAACTTCAATATCGGGTTACTTGCAAAAAAATAGCCCAAACAGTTAATCCTTTTCCGAGATTCGCGACACTCCTCCAGAACACTTCCGTACCGAAGATGTCCTTACAAACGTCCCGTTGCGCAAGCAAGTGCCACATTGCAGTGAATCCTTTTTTTCCCAGCATTGCCAATGACCCAGATGTTTTGTAACTGTGGGAATCTCCACCCAGAAGATACACACAAACGAAACGAAAGGATGCTGCTGCAGCCGGGAGTTGAGTGTGGGAAGATCCCGTCTTTACCTGGCCGAAGCGTTATAATCAAAATTGATAAATGTCCCATATAAAATTGATATAAAAATAGATAAGTCGGGTTGGTGGAACCTGCCTGAACTCGAGAATCTTGGAAGAAAGGTGTTGCCTGTCACGGTGAAAGGAGAAAGAATCGTTTTTTTTTCAACTCAAAAGGAGATCAAATGACCGACCGGAGCGGATCGAGAAGAATCCTTTCTTTCCTTGGATCATGCTGTTTACGTCTTTCCGTACTAATAAAGTTGTCTGTGAGGAGGACTATCGAAAGAAGGCAATGAACTCTGGTCCTTTTTTTTCTAAGAATTCTCAGCGGTCTGAGGTGTGATGGCGTATAAATAACACCTACGAGGTCTGTTACTTTACACACATTGCACAGTGGGCGAAATGGAACCCAAAATCGGACTTAATTGAACGCGGCTGGTTCCCTGGTATGAATAATAGTGTTTCTTATGTAAAAAAATCCAGGGAATCGATTGGTGATGGTTTCATCCACCGCACGAAACGGCAAAGGGTCCATTTTGCCCCAATTCCCCATTTTCACATTTTTTCTTGAAAATCGGTCTGTATTTAGAGCGGAGGCTTTGTGCGGCCTTCCAAAATGCACTTTTCTTATGTGAAAATGTCCCAGGAATCCAGTAAAAATAACCACTTGCACCGCAAAAATCATCTAGGGTCCATTTAACCCCAATTCCGCTATAAAAGCATTTTTGGCCGTTTTCAAATGTTAGGTCAGATTTTAAAAATCTGAAAATATTTTTATCGTAAAGATCAGACAATTTTACATAAGAATGACGATTTGCACTTGATAGTTTGACACATTTATGTTGATATAGAAATTAAACTAAATAACATGATTGAAGAATCACTTTTGGGCCAATTTTCCCAAACGCAGAATAAACTGCCTTTCACATACATTTTATTTTTATCAACATAAATGTGTCAAACTATCAAGTGCAAATCGTCATTTTTATGTAAAATTGTTTGATCTTTACGATAAAAATATTTTCAGATTTTTAAAATCTGACCTAACATTTGAAAACGGCCAAAAATGCTTTTATAGCGGAATTGGGGTTAAATGGACCCTAGATGATTTTTGCGGTGCAAGTGATTATTTTTGCTGGATTCCTGGGACATGTTCACATAAGTAAAGTGCATTTTAGAAGGCCGCATAAAGCCTCCGCTCTAAATACAGACAGATTTTCAAGAAAAAATGTGAAAAATGGGGAATTGGGGCAAAATGGACCATTTGCCGTTTCGTGCGGTGGATGAAACCATCACCAATCGATTCCCTGGATTTTTTTACATAAGAAACACTATTATTCATACCAGGGAACCAGCCGCGTTCAATTAAGTCCGATTTTGGGTTCCATTTCGCCCACTGTGCATTGGACTGTATACTCTTGCCTGAATCCACGTTACAGTTCTTTACCCTTACGACTCAAGTTTTCGATACTTTCTTGCAAACCTGGAGGACAGTCTGGGAAATTTTCCCAAGCTCAAGCAAGAGGCGCTTCCTCACAGCCGACAAAGTTCAAATCTTCACAAAGTGTGTAAATCCTTACCGAGAGAAAGAGTGGATAATGACACCTCAGGCTTAGGATTAGCTCCACGGGGCCACTTTACCCGCCCAAAAACCCCGAACACGTCGAGTAAAAACAAAAGTGATAATTAGGATTTCTTTGCTCATCCTCCGAGGCAGGCAGCAAAAAAGTGAGATTTTTTTTCCACTTCCTCATTTTTTGTTTCGGTTCTTCTGTGGGGGATTCCATTCACCCTTTATCCAGTAGTGTCGACTTCCTTCGCACCCTCTCAAAGCCAGATCAAGGGGAATCCCTTCTCTGTTTTTTTTTGTGCGCTTTCGAAATTTCCAAGTGAACATGTGGTTTCTTAAGCGCATCGACACCCATCATAATTGCCCAGAAGTGTCAAAATTGTGCGTGTTTTTTCCTATTTTTTTTTTGCAAAAAAATAAAAATAAAAAAGAAAACCTAAAAATCCCGTTGCAAACTGCCATATGTGCGAGGGCTTCCCCCGGTCGACAAAGAAGAAGGTTGCGTGTTGTACGTTTTGTACAGATTAGCTGCAGCAACACAGCAACTATAGTGTGAAGGGATATGATGTCCTGCTTCCTGTGCCTGTGGTCGTTTTTTTGGCAACAGGCTCCGTCACCAAATGGGCTAAAACAAACAGCATCAGGAAGAATCAGCCGGGCTGGGGTTCTCTTGTTTTATCGGTGTCGCTGCAGACAACGGGATCACCTTTAATAGTGGACTTAGGGTAGTTCTAACGAACGATCAATCAACTTATACCTAGTTGCTATCCAAATTACTAATAAAAAAAGTATTTCATATAAAGCAGCGCAAAGTACTTGGACAAACAATTTTCAATCAACTTGAAATTTCAATGATTTATAAAGTTTTTTTTTGTGTTCAAAGACTAATAATATAACTAATTTTTGTAGAGTGTTTTGTTAAACTAAATTTCAACAAACGTCAACAAACAGAAAACACGCTCACGGGAATTGATTCAATTTTACCTACATTTCTACATATTGACCATTGTTCCTTGGTCAATCCTTGTGAAAAAACAGCGGATTTAAAAATAAAAAATATTAAAAAACTGGAATTCAGGACACTTGTTTTGTTGGTTTCACCCATTCCTATATGTGAGACTTGATTGTTCAGTCTCGAAAATATTTTCATCGTAAAGATCGCATGTAGAGTCTATATTATTTTCATTTTAATTAATTTGGAAAAATAGTCTATGTCTCACAATTTTGTTTCATTTTACATCGAACCACCCTCAGAACGATGAGCTACTAGGTATCTACAGTGTGGCATGGCGCTAACCACATCACACCGAGACCGACGAAAGGATGACACATCGTAGGCTGCTGGACAGGACTTTCAGGATCCTGCCAGAATGCAGGAAAAACTGCGTAAGAAGGGTGCCAATTTGGAAATGTGTGTGTTTTCATTTGTTTCATGATTGCTTTTTAGATCATTGTGGTTTGTGTTCAAACTTGTCACACTTTTTTAAGGGGGCTTTTTTGGTGAACAATGTCGACACATTGTAGCTACATACACACACACTGGAGACAGCAGTTGTGGTCGATTCACTGATCAGTGATTGAAAACATTTGGAAATATTAAATCAATCACGGAAGATAGTGCTCGTAATGATGGGTGGATTCGGCGTCGTTCGTTGCCTCGAGGGGATTTGGCCAACAACTGTTGTACCTTTTGAGCAAACTCACGCTGAGCAACTTGGAATCAATCGAGAAAAATAAAAACGGAGAGAGAACGAAATCAACTCTTCATCGGACCTCTTGTGCCGCGCAATAAACGACAAGTGTTTATTTTGGCTACCGAATCTCCCGGACCGCGCGCGAGTTCCATTCATTCCCACCGTCAATCCGACATTCATCATCCCGGCCATGGTCCGGACAGGCCCAACCAGGCCCAGCATCTGAAATTGAATTTTAATACGGCAAAGATTTCTTCAAATCGCACAAGTGGCCTTCTGGTTGAGGTGCCGAGATGACTTGGGGGGGCCCTCATCCCCGAGCCGTCCAGATCTTCCTGAAGAGGTCCAAGGGAGGAAAGAGCTGAGCTGGGGCAGGCTAATGGGAAAGGCACGATCCCCCTACTTAGCAGTATTAAACATTAAGAATGACATGTGATGGATTGTTGGTTATTTATTTTGATTAAAGGTAGTTTCTACAACACACCGGTTCGAGACGCGCAGAAAGGGAATCCAAGGGAGCATTTCAGGCCGAAAATCCCACGGAGGCTACGAACTGTCTGCGGAGCTGTGACTCAGCTTAGTCGAAGGAGCGACGCGGGATCTGTTCTGGCTGCTGGCTCGGTTGTTCTAAATTAACTTGTGCTCTGGGGGCTCTCTGATTGGCACAGTGCGAGCTGCCACTGAAGATTGAGAGAGAATTGAAAAAATGTACGGCCTGGTCTAGGCGAGGTGATAAGTAACAGGTAGCTTTGAAGACTCTGACAGATTGAAACAACACAACAGTGTGTTTGGTCTGATATAATGAAATTGAAAATCATGATAGAAATTCCCACAGTGGTTTAGTTTGGATCTCAACCAAATGCCTAACATATTTTTTTCAAGGTTTTTAGATATATTCAAAAAGTTTAAAGCTGAAATTAATTCCTAGAAATGCTTTGGGCAAATTATTACATTTCAAACTTTTTGTTTTTTAACTGAAAAAGACTAGATTTTCAATAACAATATTAGTAAATATGCAATAAAAAAAGAGCAATTATCTACGTTCTCGCAGATCAGCACTCAAATGAGTGCTGAAAAGTAGAACTTTTCAGCATTTATTTTGAAAAGTGTTGCTATTCGACTCTGTTATTTTTGGTACAGAAATGTAGGCTATTTCATCGTTCAAGAATGACAGGAAAAGTAAGTAGTTTCACGACGGAATTGCAACAATGCATTTTTCATTATTTCATTACCACCATTTTGGCCGCCATCTTGGATTTAAAAATTCTAAAACACTTGAGAGTAGTTTAGGGGTCATACACCCAACTGGCAGTCGCATGATTGTGATGCATGGTGGCATGAAAGTATATCAGAATCTGCATTAAATCTGTCCTCATGCATTTTTTGCGATATAGGAGTATGACAGTTTTGCCCGTTACCGACAATTATCGACATTACCGACGGCTTTTTGGTTGTATTTCAAAAAAAAAAAAAACACTTAGTAGTGCGAGGATTGAACCACCAACTTCTTGGTTATTGATCCGACACGCTACCACCGCGCCATGGACGCTTGATGAAAAGTGAGTGAAAGAGCACCAACATATGCTTCTCTTTGGAGTGTTGCTCGGGGACGGGCCAGCATTATATGTGTTGGTGAGAACTGCAGATCGCTGAAATTTTTACACGCGGGCAAAAATGATCTACGGGCTTGCTGCAAAAAATGTTATAAAATATGACATTTTCTGCAGCAAATCCAATGTTGCAGATTTTGAGATATATTTTTCCTTTGGGTGTAACTTAAGCTTCACAATAAAAAATCAGACGAAAAAAATGTTTTTTCTGTGTTTCGATTATTTAAAGTTTAGATTATCCGAAGCGAAATTTCGATAAGGCCTTCGGATAATCGAGTCTGGACTGTATCCGTAATAACTTTTCAATAGGGCGAATCTTTAAATGTTAAAAAAACAGTCTATCCCACTAGCTCTAGTGACAGTTCACTTTGAGTAGGAAAGAAATAGGCTGCTTGTTTACATCTACGGATTCGCCCTATTGAAAAGATAATACGGGAATGTTACATAATTGATATTTGCAATCGAACATTTTTTTGGTACCAATTTAAGTTAGATTATAAATAAATCTTAAAATTACTGTTTTAAAATTACGAATACCACTATGAAAAACGACAGTAAAATTTTAAATATTCTCCCAAAGAACGAATAAAGTTAACTTCCGCGCTGCCATCAACAGCTTCAAAACCCGATAAATGTAAGCAACTGTCACAAAGAAATTGGAATGAAATAACAAACTGAGCAGAACAAAACGAGAAAAGAGAAGCTATGCTATGCGTTTTACGTGACATATCGAAGTTCACGCATCGCACCCGGGTTTATTCAATTCCCGGCAATCCAACCCGTATAGAATAGATGGCAACAGAGGAAAAAAAGAAGTAAGACGTGGTACAAAACTGACACTAAAACCGGGCTCCATTCAAAAGCCCTGTCCACCACTCCCCCCTCCTCCACTCTTTCCGCAGCTTAGAAGCAGCAGCTTTTTTTATGGGACATTGTGTGGCGCGGCCCCGGGGCCTTTATGGCCACGTCGGTCGCGCGAGACCGACCGACCAGCCGGTGATAAATTTTCAAAGTGATAGAACTTGTTCTGCGAGAGCAGCCTCAGCCGATCCACCCTCACCTTTCTCCTTTAAAAAAAAAGTCATGAGTTCTAAGCGATTCTCTGAGAACTTATTACCTACTGATAAATTAGAGGCGTTTAGTTACAAAAATATATCAAAGTTGTAATAAATTTAACTACAGATATCATACTATCCAAGAAATGAATTCAGAAAAATACATCAAATACTATGGTACATAATAATATACTTGAAACATTATCAATACTAATTTGTTTTCCGTTAAAAAGAAAGCTTTTAAATATGTTTAAAAACAATAACATTAAATGATCATGATACCCCAGTAACATTTTTTTCCAGGAGTTCTACAAGAGCTCTTCAAGATAGCTACAGCATAGCAGTTTGGACCGCGGTAGGATAAAACTCTCTTCAAGTACTCTTCCAAACTCCTGAAGAAGTTTTGAAGAGAATTTTATCCTACCGCGGACCAAACTGCTATGCTGTAGCTATCTTGAAGAGCTCTTGTAGAACTCCTGGAAAAAAATGTTACTTGGGTATTTAAACTATTTGGCCAGGATGACTAAAGTTCCTCAATTTGTTTGTTAAAATGTAGTCATCATCAAAAATGTATTGTAATTTTTAGATTTTTAGAGTTTTCATTATTATTTTTTTAAGTTTTTTCTTACACTTTAGATTTAAGAAACGTAAATTCGTTTTTATAAACTGTGAAAAGATGATATTTGGTATTGTTAAATGTTACAAAAATGAACTTCCCTGAGAATTCTTCTATTTCAATCTGCCTATAAATATCCGAGCTTTTATCAGAGAAAGTTTGACCTCTTTTTCAGACAAAAAAACAACCAACCGAAAAAGTCGAGCGTCAACCACGTGGGAAGAGCCACAATTTCCTCTTCTAGAACCCGTAGACAGTGCCCTCTCGGTGATCTCCGGGGTCATCGGATTGATTAACGAATGTTTCCCTGTTTCTGCCGTGGAGTGACCCAATCACCACTTCTTCCTAGGGCATCAGGAGGACCCGTAGCCAAAGGGACCGGCCCTTGTGACATCGACCTTAGACGCAAAAGTTTCTCAACTGTGACCTCTTCTTATCGAAAATTGGAAGAAAGCAACAGAAAAGCAAATGTAACCTTCTGAAGTCAATGAAAGATGCCGGATTTTGGAAAATAGAGAAAAGAAAAAATATGTTGAAAGTCGGTGCCGTTGTTACGGATATTAGGAAGAAAAATAACGAAACATTCCTCTGCTCATTAGAGAGGCTTGGTGGGTTCCCGAGAGGGTGCCGGAGTCTTTGATTTTTGTCATTTTTTCCCCCTCTCGGGGTCTTTTGGGTTATGTTGGGAAATAATTTAACGGTGATCAGAGAAAAGAAGCGGTATTTGAGTGGACTGGGCGCAAAAAATAAAGCCGGAGAACCGAAGCTTGAAGATGCCGCAACGAATAAAGTTGACAAATTTATTAACTTGACCGGGTGGACCGAGGATACGTGAGTTATTCGGTTGGATTAGGCATGTTGCTAACTTCATTGACGTTTGCCGTTTTTTTTTTTTGGGGCACGATTGATTGTTTCCGATTGAGGATGGGTTCAGGATTAAAACAAAGTTTAGTTTTTTTTCTACAAAATTTTAAAGTAAATCCAAGTAAATCGTTCCCTGTTCCTGAGGAGAAACCCTTGAAAAGGATTGGGACTAGCATTTATTAAGCGGTCTCAGTAACACGATCGAGTCACGTAGCCTAGTGGCCTCATAACCGGTAGATCGGGGTTCAAATCCCGGCTCGGACCAACACAACTGATGATCGCCTCTCTTCTGGATTCAAATGCTTAGTAAAGGGAATATAGTGTATCGTCACAAGCTGGACCTTATCCTGAACATGTTAACATTAGTTGAGTTAAAAACTGTCACTGAATCCGCTTTGTAAATGCCGGCCCCGATACTATTCAAGGGTGTTCCCCTCAGAAACTGGAAAAGATTTACTTTACTTTTACTCAGTAACAGTGCATTACCTAACTAATGTAATACATTCCAGTCGTCTCACTGTACCTGTACCTACCCTTTACAAAGCAATCAAATACAGAAAAATGAGAGCTTCATAGATTTTACTCTAGGAAAAGAAATCTTTTCATATTTATGTTTTTACCTTCTTATTTATAAGTCTATCATCAATTATTCAGCTTATTTTTTTGTTTTTAATATGTTTCCAGGAAAGCCGTTGCAAATGTTATTCAAAGTTTAAGTAGTCTTATCAACTGATCGGTCTCGTGGCGCAGGGGTAGCGGCTTCGGCTGCCGATCCCGATGATGCTATGAGACGCGGGTTCGATTCCCGCCTTATCCACTGAGCTTCTATCGGATGGTGAAGTAAAACGTCGGTCCCGGTTTCTCCTGTCTCGTCAGAGGCGCTGGAGCAGAAATCCCACGTTAGAGGAAGGCCATGCCCCGGGGGGCGTAGTGCCAATTGTTTCGTTTTTTTATCAACTGAAATCAATTTGAACTGAGTTGATTTTCGTGTTTAGAATGTTTGAACTTATTTAAAATAATTCTGATTTTTTTTTATAAAACTCTGATGTACAGTACTGCAAAAAGTTATTTTTCGCGAAAAAAAATCGTCTTCATTTAGATTTTTTGAAAAAAAAAAAATGATTGCAGAACAACTTAACTAATCTAAATGCATTAAAATAAAAAACATTTTTTATTCAAATGTTTAAAGTTTGGCTTGTAATTTAAATTCTCGGTGAGACTTAGAAAACATCAATTTTCCTGTTTTTAAATCTTTGCATGGCAATATCTAAGCAACTAAGGGTCGTATCAACACAGTTCAAAATCGCAAAATATAGAAAATTTTCTCAGCTATTCAAAAAAAGCTTTTTCAAAAGTGGGCAGACATGGGTTAAAAATTAATAACTGTGACTGTATTGAAAAAGTTACCCAAAAATGGCTTTAACTTGAAGACGGTGCATTTTATCAAAACTTCACTAAAGTACTTTTTGATTGCAAATTCGATTTTACATCGAAAAATGAAGTTGAACAATTTTTGCGACCAATATTTCAATTTTTCAATCTGTATTGGTTAAAAAATTCATTACTCGGTCAAAGATTTTTTGCACAACCTGGAAATTTCTGAAAAGTTGGCATTTGATGTCCTTTGAAAAAATCCAAAAAATTAAAAATTAAAAATAGTGTTTTTTTTTTGCAAATCGAGTTTTAGTGACAAAAAGTCAAATTGAAAATCATCAAATTTTTTACCGTTTTTAATTTTTTTTCAGTGTAGTCCATATCCATACCTACAACTTTACCGAAGACACCAGATCTGTCGAAAAATTCCTTCAAAAGATACAGATTTTTGATTTTTTATGTATCATTTCTGTTGTATGGACACCTGCATGATTTGTATGGAAAATTATTTGAACGAAAAATGATGCAAAATAGCTTCTTTGGGCATACCGAAGGCACTTAAAAAAGTTTCAGCCAGATAAAAAAATACAAAAAAATCGAATGACCGAATCTCAGAGAATTGCTCAAATGCAACTTGAAAATGGTGCTAACAAATGTTAAAGTCATTTTCAGATCCTTATTCTATTCTGCATCTTACCTACATTGATTTTTGAAATTTTGTTGGAATTTTTTATAAATTATAGATTCTGAATATTTGCCGATTACAACGATTTTTTTTCAAAATTTGGGGAAATATTTTAAAGCTTCATTGAAAAATATATTTATATATAAGGATCAGGGGTGGAATAATCGCGAAAAAATCAATTTCGCTAGCGAACTTTTTTCACCCGCGAAAGAGAGAGTAAGCAAATCACGCAAAAGAAAATCGCTCCCAAAATTCTCCATGAAAATATATCTGCTGATGATTTTTTGTGAATTCCCTTGTCAGCACCACTCAAAAATATTCATTTCACTAAGTTTACACACATTGCCCATCTACAAAATGTTAAAGGTCATTTTTCGACGTGTGACGTTACACTTGCAACTGTAGTAGTGAAAAAGATGTTCCACCGAATAATCAAGATGATGATTTTTTTAGATTCTTTTTACCGATCTTTCGTGCGCAAGAGAGGAAAGCTATGCTCCCTTCGGATTTTTTCTCTTGAAGAGCATCCAAAAATTTTCTTTTGATGATGATTTTTCTATCGCTGATAAGGATTGATTTAAAGATGAAAAAATTTGAATTTAAATCATTTAAAAATTTAACAAAGTTTATTTCTTAACATTGAAATTAATTTTGTTTCTGAAAAAAATGAAATTTGAAAGCATATTTTTTGTTATTTTTTTTGTAATGTTTTATCTCGACAACGAACTGTCTGATTTCTCATTAGATTTCTGTCTTGAAATTGTGATTTAGTTCTGTTAATTTCTGGTCGTAACTTATTAAAAAATACTTTCTGATAATTTTTTTAAACTTTATTTTATAAAATACATTTAAAGGTTAATTTCAATTGTTGAAGATATTTGATTTAAATTATAACATTGGTCAATTCGAGAGGTTCATAATAAATACCTTTTCATATACCTTTTTTTGTCAAATGGTCGTAGGGTACTTTAAAAATATTGAATGCAATGTTTTCGGAATTCACGTTACTTTTCAAGAATTCTTTAAAAGCTATATTAAAGCAGGAATAATAATAATTACAATAATAATAATTTGTAATTAGTTTTTTTTTAATTTGAAAACATTTTCTGTAGACTAATTTTGCATGAAAGGTTTCTAAAAATGTATGGGTTCTTGTAAGGACGAACCTATAAGAATCAAAAGCAAAAATATGAAAATTTGCTTGTTAAATCATGAAAAATATTTATATTTTATCAAATATTCAATGAAGAATGCATAGCTTCACCAAAGATTCGATAAATTACTACAATTTTCAAAATTATAAATTTGTTAAATTACTGAATAATTAATTGAACTAACAATTAAAAAAAATGAATTGCTCAAATTACCGTTAATTACTGAATAATTATAAAAATACTGAGTAACCAACATAAAATCACATTAATAAATAATTATTTGCCAGTCTGAGGCCTTGCTGAAAACTTTTGGTGTAAGTCTTTAGTAAGTCTTTAGGGGAAATATGAAAAAAAAACGGAATCGACGTAACACCTTATAATGTGGCCCTCTTAAACCTTGCGGTTTCGTCAACGGATCCACAGGCGTGTATCGTTCTTTTTGCGACAAGACTCCGCCTCCCGGGTCTCCTAAGTGTGAAGGTATGGGCACGGGGAGAGGGCACCGAATACCTATATTTACACTTAGAATTTTTTTGCGTCCGCCCCGGGATTCGAACCGGCAACCTCTGGATTGTGAGTCCAGTGCGCGGTCCGATTGATCCACACAGGCAGACAGGGGAAGGGGAAATATACTTTTTTTAAATCACACTAAGCCGTTCGACCAATTCTCATCACTTTTGCCGTTTTCCGCTTTTCAATCAACATTTTCAGATATATCAACAATGATGAGTTGCTTGCTCACTTTCATTTGAGCTATTTATTACTTTGGAACAGTCAAAACCATTTTATTTAAGCTTTAATTCCCCTAAATCAAACAAAATTTGATGTCATTTGAAAATTAGATTAACAGTGGACCTTATATTGTAGTGTTTTAGCAATGTTCAAGTAAGCAAAGATATTTTTTTTCAAATTAACAAAAAAATTAGGATGCAAAGTAAAATTTTCAACCGCCAAAAAAGTCTTAGATGTTTTGGCAACCAAACTACCAACAAATCACCTCCAAAAAGAGAGTATCCTGCAGCAAGCCAGTAATAACAATCCAAATAATGACAAACCGTCCTCCGGAGTTCCCGAGTAATGGCACTTTAAGGCAAATTTATGAGCTGCAGACGAAGATGTTACTCTCCGGGGCGGTAGTTGACCCCTTGCTTTGCAGCTGGATTTCAATCGCCCTGCTGATGATGATGGCACTGGTAGAGCTCTGTCCAAAGACTTTCAAGCCATTGTTATCGGAGGGGGGTTTTTCTTCTTTGTGTCAAACTTGGCTCGGCATCCGAGTTACAGATATATTTACCGGGTTAGAAGCAAAATTTACATATGTACGCTCTTTCACGTAACTATCGTCTATTCAACGCGAAAGCAGAAGCCAGCAGTTCAGTTCTTCGCTTCTGTCACCCAAAGTGGCCAATGAAAAGGGGTGAAAAATCAATTGTCCCCCCAAACAGCCGTGCCACGGTCTCTGACGGATGAAGTCCATGTGTCACCAGAGTTTTCTTACTTTTTTTGTTGAAAATCTCTTTTTGTGTAACAAACAGTAGTGGCCGCGGCCACCGTCAACACCGGAGATAACCTGTGCTGATGACACATACGCCTGAGAGAGTAGACACAAAAAAACTCGGGAGTGTCAGCGTGTAAAGAGTTCAAAGGAAACATTCCGTGGATCTTAAAATAGCGCAGCAGCATCTCCGGAGAAGAATGGCGCAGTACTAACAGATGAAACGCACAATAGCGATTAGATGAGCCCTCTTCATCTTGGGGAATGTGCGACAAACGTCCAGCCCGACATGAGTTATTGCTTTGTAGGAAAGTGTCACTGGAAAGTTCGTTAACCTTTTTTTGAATGATTAATTTTGTAGCATTTTCATATTCGCCAAATTGTTTAGTTATTTCTATTTTAAGTGGTGTTGAATGGTACCTATTTTTTTTAATCTGTGGTTCATGGAGCCTTTTTTGGAGGTCCTGATCTAACGGTGTAGCAACTACGGTAGAAATCAAAGCTAGGCTAATTGAAAAAGGTAAAATTTTTATTCTATTTTTTCTCCAAGTATCAATGTTATCGTAACTCCTTAAACGGAGCCCGCCCGTTCTGTCACAAGCAATTAGTATACACACTTTCTACCGAATCGTTTGACATAATGAAACAAGATGATTACAGCGTTTGTGGCAGGCGTCCAAAAACACACGACCCAAAAATCATCACTCAATCTTAATGACCGTTTCCAGCTCTTTAAGACCGCACGAAGCCACAGATCACACCTCGTCGGGTCGACTTGAAACTTGGACACTTCTGCCGTGGTCGATCGGTTCCACACACAGTCCACAGTCTCCCCCCCATGCAGAGATCCATCAGCGGTCTGTCAACGGTCGAACAACGGAAAGACAGACAGACACTTGTGCTACCAACAAACCAACAAGCCATTTGACCCGAGGGGATGTGGTTGCGGTTTTTAGGTCTTTTTCCCCCTCTCTCTCTCAGAAACCACAACGGAAGAATCGTGTTAATATCATCATTAATAAATATCCAATTATATTAAGATTTAATAACTCAATAATATTCACGAAAAAAAAACGGGCGAACGTTAACAAGCGAAAAACGAAACATGATAAATGACGCATAAACCTTCAAAGTGATTGAAGCAAATAAAAAGCATCAATTAAATAATAAAATCCCAAAACTGCACTTTTCAAAGTGACTCGTGTTCGTTCGAGAATGCGTCCCGTTAAAACAGCACAAAAAATCTCGACGATCCCAAGAATGACCCACATTAGCTGCTGCCGCCGCGAAAGAGCTTTATTATAGCAATAAACGAAAACCAGCCAAACTTTCGTCACTGACTGATTAAACGACGGAGCTGGCGCCAAAGTAACGAAAGGTAAGGAAAAGGGGAGAAAAGTGGGCAGAAATATGTGCGGTCGTAAATGTATTACGCGAACCTGTAATTTGATAATGATATGTATTTTTGGTTGGCGAAAATGTTCTAAGCAGAATGAAAGGAAAAGGTGGAGCTGTTGAAATATCTGAACATAGAATTATTTTATGGATTTTTTGCTAACTATCATTAATTTTTGATACCGAGTTGAATTTCAACACCGTTTTTCAATTGTTTATAAATTAAACATAGTTATATATTCAAAAAAAAAAAAAAAAATAATAACAGTTTGCAGTATAGTTCAGAATATTGAAAATAAGTTAGTTCCTAGAATGTCGCATTTTTGAGATACTAAATTTTGTATTTTATCTAATGAAGCATGGTCCCCTGTGTCAAAGAATCCATTTTGCATCATTAGTTATTCCATACTGGTTATACGAAATGTGTAAGTAGATATTAAAAAAACTGTATTTTCAGAAAGGATTTTCTGATCGGTTTAGTGTCTTCGGCAAATTTGTAGGTTTTTTTTGGACATTTAGAAAAAAAGTTACCCAAAATTTTTTTTTTTTCATTTGACATTTTATCATTTAAAGTTTAATTCCCAAAATACGTTTTTATCAATTTTCTTTTGCGCTAAAGTTTAAGATTTTAGAACAGGAATTAAATTTAAAATTAATTTGTTTTATTTAATTTTAATACGAATTGAAATTTGCTATCAAAAATGACAAATTTTTTCAAACAAATAAAATTTCTTTGCAAG
Source organism: Culex quinquefasciatus (assembly GCF_015732765.1). Classification (NCBI taxonomy): domain Eukaryota; kingdom Metazoa; phylum Arthropoda; class Insecta; order Diptera; family Culicidae; genus Culex; species Culex quinquefasciatus. Next base: position 108,639,906 of record NC_051863.1, on the reverse strand, counting down.
TTAAAAATATTTTATGAAGGAAATGAACCCATGCAGATTTTTTTTGTAATTCTGATGAGATGTCTCAAATTTGTTTTTATATTAGGGTAATTCTCTACCAACTCACACGAAATCGGGAAAAGTTGCCCCGGCCCCTTTTCGATTTGCGTGAAACTTTGTTCTAAGGGATAACTTTTGTCCCTGATCACGATTCTGAGGTCCGTTTTTTGATATCTCGTGACGGAGGGGCGGAACGACCCCTTCCATTTTTGAACATGCGAAAAAAGAGGTGTTTTTCAATCATTTGCAGCCTGAAACGGTGATGAGATAGAAATTTGGTGTCAAAGGGACTTTAATGTAAAATTAGACGCCCGATTTGATGGCGTACTCAGAATTCCGAAAAAACGTATTTTTCATCAAAAATCACTAAAAACGTTTTAAAAATTCTCCCATTTTTCGTTACTCGACTGTAAAATTTTTGGAACATGTCATTTTATGGGAAATTTAATGTACTTTTTGAATCTACATAGACCCAGAAGGGTCATTTTTTCATTAAGAACAAAATTTTTCATTTAAAAATTTTCGAGCAAATAACACGTTTTAGACGAGTTTTGAGGACGCTGTATCTTTTTATAGAAGCTAGTTAGCACCATACTCTCTTCGGGAAAGTTGTAGAGCACATTCCAGAGCATCCGAATATGAATCCGGTTTTGATATAGCATGAAACGTGAATTTGATAAATATCAAAATCCATAAAAATGGTTTTCTCCATACAAATTTATATGGAAAATTGAATCGTAAAGAAGTTGACTTTATAGCTGTCGGCCACTATTGCTAGTACCAACCACTAGTGTCTTCCTTTTATCTACAAGGACTTCGCCGCCCTGGGCTCCTAAGTGTATGAGAGTATGGCACGGAGCGACGGCGCCGAATACCCATATTTACACAAAGAACTTTAGAGCGCCCGACGCAGGATTCGAACCGGCAACCTCTGGATTGAGGAAAATTGAATCGCTTTGCGCAAAGTGGGGAGTTGTTCAGGACCCCAGAACGAACTGAAAAAGTGCTGTGCTCACTAAATTTGGACAACTTTATTTTTTTCCATACAACCATATTACACCCTAATGGTCACCCGCGACAGACACGGACGACGAAACAAATAGAAACGCAAAAAGTAACTTTTTCAAAACTTTTTTTCGTAAAATCGTGATAACTCGTGATGTTTATAAGCAAACCCCTTATGTCTATATATCAAAATTTTTGTAATTGTCTGTTCTACAACTTTGTACAACATTGTTACACTCTAAAAATAACCCTGCAAAGATAGAAAAAACACGAAATTTTAAAATGAAAATTTTTGTTCTAAATGAAAAAATGACCCTTCTGGGTCAATGAAGATTCGAAAAGTACATTTAATTTCCCATAAAATGACATGTTTCAAAATTTTTTACAGTCGAGTAACGGAAAATGGGAGAATTTTCAAAACTTTTTTAGTGTTTTTTTCGATAAAAAATACGTTTTTTCGGAATTCTGAGTACGCCATCAAATCGGGCGTCTAATTTTACATAAAAGTCTCTTTGACACCAAATTTCTATCTCATCACCGTTTAAGGCTGCAAATTATTGAAAAACACCTCTTTTTTCGCATGTTCAAAAATTGAAGGGGTCGTACCGCCCCTCCGTCACGAGATATCAAAAAACTGACCTCGGATTCGTGATCAGGGACAAAAGTTACCCCTTAGGACAAAGTTTCACGCAAATCGAAGAGGGGTCGGGGCAACTGCTGTGTGAGTTGGCGGAGAATCACCCATTAACGATAAAACTTCTAGTGTTGAGATACAGCCTCTTAAAGTTAAAATTCTGTGAAAAATTAGTTTTTCTCAGTGTCCAACTTCAATGTCAATGTCCAATGAAAATAGATTTTATTTTCAATGTCCAAAATGAAACTCTTATGGAATATTTAAAAATCATGTTCAACATTTTGAAAATGCCAAAAATATGTTTCAAAAAAAAAAAAATGCTTTTGATTTTAAAATTCTGAAATTAGTTTTATTAAAAAGAACAGAAAATTTCACGAAAGTTTCATGTTTTTACACTAAAGTCGAAGTAATATTCGTAAAATTAAAAAAAAAACTGATTAGGTGACATTGCAAAAATCCCTGTTTTGGCGTCGTGTGGCCAAAACCGGGATTGGACTGTATTTCAAATTTGCATAGAAAGATTATTTATGTAATTCTGTATGTTAACATTACATTTTTTATTTCCAAAAAATCATTATTTGTTTCAAAAAATATTATCTCCTGAGCTACATTTTGCACCATTCTAAACACCTAAATTTAGAAAATAAAATAAGAATAGAAAACACTACAGAGCAGAGCAGATGTTTCTTTTGATTTTCTATAGGTTTATTACACAACTTGACATTTTTGAAGTTGATGTCAGTAAACGCTTCAGTTTCGTCACGGTATGATAGATTTGGACTTCCTGAACAGTAGGGTGCGTCAGATGACAAAAGTTGAGCTATTCCGGATAGGTGTACAAAAAACCATAGTCCCCAGAAGCTCTCCTGAAAGTTTCAACATATTTGGTTCAGATTCCGAGGTGCCTGGTCGAATTGAAATTTGTTTTGAACTTCGAACACAAGTGTATGAGGAAAACGACACAATAGTTCAAAATATAATCAAAATAATTTCTGTGCTGTACATGTATATATTTTTTTTATTTGGAACAACTTTTTAGAACATTGCAAATTGATTTGGTGGCAGTGGCAGTGCGTGGCCGAATGGTTACGCTGTCCGCTTTATAAGCAGATGATTCTGGGTTCGATTCCCATCTGCTGCAACCTTCCGGATGCGGAAATAAAATGTCGGTCCCGGCCTTGGTTGTTGTTAGGCCGTTAAGTCATTCCAGGTGTAGGAGTCGTCTCCATGCCATAAGTACAAACAACACACCAAACCAAGCCTGCTCCGGTGAAATCGCTGGCGGCGGTTGGACTCGCAATCCAAAGGTCGTCAGTTCAAACACTGGGGTGGAAGGTTCCTTGGAGTAGAAAGAGGTTTGGATGCTCGCCCCATTCAAGCCTTCGGACTCCTAGGTTCGAGCAGAAACTTGCAATAGAGACCACAAAAGACCCGGGGGTCGTTAATGTGGATGGTTTGATTCTGATTTGAAATTGATTTGATCAAAATTCACTTATTTATAAGCGGAACTGGGTTTAAGCAGATTCTCTGCCAATAAATATAATTTTAAATTTGGTTTTAAAGGCTTTGCAACATGTTAAGCAACCATACGTACCCTCTCATAAGTAAACGTTTCTTGTTTTTTTGCTACCCTCATTAATGAACGTGTTTAAAAAATGTCCTTCACATAATTCTATAGAATTTAAACTCAAATTTACAATTTTATTCATATGGCAGGAAATCCACAAAAAAATCTGTCGATTGGAGCGTGTTCAGGGAGCCCAAATCTATCATACAGTCATCCCACATATTCGGAACGGTTTACAGATCGGCCGATGGTTGAAAAATCATAGAAAATTGATAGTCGAACATAATGTTTTGCTTTTTCCTTCATGTGGAAGCTTTTCTTGAGATCTTTCGATTGATGTATAGACCGGCTGTAGTTTTTTACGTTTTATAGCATATTTTAAAGAAAAACATTGACCCATGAAAACCACAAATTCGGAACACTTTTTTCTTACGGATGTAAACAAACCTTTGTTCTCTCCAGCAATACAGATTTTTAACAAAATAATGACTTCACACACTGAAATCAATGGAACTCATGCTTAGTGATGTTTTATACATGGTCTGATGACTTTTTTGTGGAAATATCAGTTAAATTCAGGTGATCCATAATTGTGGGAGGCAAAATAACATCCCACAATTATGAAACAGGCAATTTGGAGGCAGTGTTTTGCTGCTCTGGATAAAATTGTCTTGAAATGAAGTTTTTATCTAAAAAGTACTAGTTTTACTAATGAAATAGCAAGAGGATGTCCAAATAAAGGTCCTAAAAATGGTAGGGTTGACGGAAAAGCTGCATTTGGCATGCTATTGACAAATTATCTCGAAAGTGTTCCGAATTTGTGGGTGTTCCGAATATGTAGGATGACTGTACCTTGACAAAAATGAAGCGTTTGTATGGATCGTAACACGGCCTTCGACCTCCCCTCCCCACCAACTACGTTACATAACAAAAGAACGCTCACTTACTGACATCATTTTCAAAAATGTTGAGTAGTTTTGTTATTTTGACAGATACGCAATTCGGTTACTACTTGCAGACATGAAGACTTGTTCTTTTCTCAATTAATCGTCGCCTTTTTTTAATATTTTCTGAAATGATCTGCCTCGAAAAAATACGTTTATTGAGAATTCAACTTAAAGTCATACACAAAAAATTGGGAGATTTCGGTTTCCATGTTCCCATTTTTTTCTTTAAATCCTTAATCATAACAATCATGCGGAAGACAAAAAAACGATCAGAAACTTTTTCTCAAGATAATTTTTTTCTTATTTATTCTTTTATAGAAAAACTAATAACGTAAAGAATTACTCAAATGTGTAACAATTTTTTTTTTGCTGGTGGGATAGCTGAACCGAAGATGGTTAAAACTCATCTAAAATTCAAGGGCAGAGCGCAATATTGGCACCTTTTAAAGGATCAAACAACCTTTGTTCTTCGTAAAAACCCTCGCTATCTAAGAAAAATCAGTTAATACGGCCTCAAATTGAAACAAATGTCCATTTATCCCGAAATCAGCGGCCGCTGAACAATCGATCGAATTCATCCAATTTCTCTGGAAATCATCACCACTTCTGACATCATCACTTTGCTCAATCGGTTGAAATTCGACGCCAAACCTTTTTACCATCCCAACACCCGGGCTCACCGGGAATGAATTGGCATTCTGTCAAGAAATCATCTCCTGCGCGCGATTACGTTACCGATTACTCACCCGATTCCGTCCGCCCTGGCCAAAGTGCACAGGTCCGAATCCCCTCGGCTCGATCGCTGGGAATTATCTCAATCCCCGTTAGATTCCTCTCGTATTTTTTTTTTCGGTGCCCTAGTCCCTCGACGTCCTGCGGGATTAACGCCGTCGTACCTTCCGCAGCCAGCCAGCAGCAGTTTAAATGGATTTTTAAGTAAAATGGATAGATGAGGTCTTCAAAAAGTCAGTCAGTCAGTCCGTCTCCGGTTCTTGTGTGACAGGCGTAAATGAAGGCCACGGGGAATCGGAAGGCCTCGTTCTGCTCTGCCTTGCCAGCCAGGCAGTGGCCAGAAGCTGCCTCTCTGACAGTCACAGCGCCTCAACAGTGCATCAACCCTGCAGCAAAAAAAGGAGGTAGAGGCCACAGTCCGAAAAGTGAGATGTAGAAAAATCGATCTGACTGCGTGTTAATCAATCAATCATGCGTAAGAATCAAATTTCATACCTTTCAAACTCTCTTTTCAACGCGCGCGCGCCCCGGCAAATGTGTGTTTGTGTGTGTGTGCTTTTGTTGGGAGTCGTTTGTTTTCTCCTTATTACCTACACTTCAATTTTCTCTTTCATCCTTCGCACTGGCTGTTTGTGTGAGGTGGATGGCGTTTCGGAACTTCTCTTTGATTTGGCTAATCCGTGTCCGAGTCGTGTGACCAATCCATTGGGACTCTTTGGTTGCCAGTTAGACTAAATTTAGTCATGTTGAAATCTTATCTCTTCTCATCTCTTCTCATCTCTTCTCATCTCTTCTCATCTCTTCTCATCTCTTCTCATCACTTCTCATCTCTTCTCATCTCTTCTCATCTCTTCTCATCTCTTCTCATCTCTTCTCATCTCTTCTCATCTCTTCTCATCTCTTCTCATCTCTTCTCATCTCTTCTCATCTCTTCTCATCTCTTCTCATCTCTTCTCATCTCATCTCTTCTCATCTCTTCTCATGTCATCATAATTTCATTTGTCTTATTTAATTTTTATATATTTTATTTTGTTATTTCTTTCCTAGTTGTTTCATAATCTCACGTTTCATTCGCTTGTTGGCACCACTGACTGTGCACAACGACAAACCCTCGAGTGAGCAAATATGTTCGACACTACTTTGCTACCGAAGGTCCAACAATAGCCCAGGTCAATCCGGAAAGAAGAAAGAGAGGAAAAAAAATGCTGAAAGGCGTTAAATAAAGTAGAAATCAATGAGTGAAGAAAGCAAAGTAAAATAGGGAGTAGTGAGAAAACATTGACGCGTGTCCTTTTTTTTTGCTTTGCCGCTTCGAGTTCAATTAGAAAGCCCAGTCAACAATAGTTTCGATTTGCCGGGGCGCCCGTCAAGAATGGTGTAATAGCGATTGAATGAGTTTCATTCAACAAAATAAAAGGAGGAAATAGATTGTCCAGGGCGCAATGCAACCGATGATCGATCGGCAAAATCGGGTCCAAAACCGGAGGGCTGTGATTTACGTTTTCCTCCCTTCCCACTTTGTTTGTATCAATTTCGCCAGATTAACACGACAGTTTCCTTTGAGCTTGACGATATCAATAACATTTAAGAAGTCATAAGCGAGAAACATTGTAAATTTATCACTCGCTTTTTATGTCTCCCCATTTCGACGATGGGGAGGTTTTTCTGGTTGTAAATTTTGACGCGCTTTTCCGTCTCACTCTCGGAAGCTGAGCACTCACAGTATCTTTCACATGTGGTGGTGGTGGTGGTGGAATGTGTGCCAAGAATCATAAATAATAAACCAGGATGCCACATTCGCAAGACCGTTTTATTTATACTGTCGGAAAAATATGCTCCACATAAAGTTCTCGTCCTCGTGTCATCTTGTCAGGGACCTCCCCCCCCACCCCTCCTAACAACCTCCTTCCAGTGTATATAAAGTGCTTAAAAGTCATTTGTGGCAAAATTTAACGTTTGTTTATAGCTAACTGGGAGAGCTAGGATTGAATGCAATAAATATCAGCAACCAGGAGCAACAAGTGGGCAACAAATTATGAAAACTAGTCAGCTCTGCTCTGGGCGACACGACAACTTCACTAACTTTTCCGCTGCTGGGAGTCGATTCTCGGAGCAGTGGGACTTTGAGTCGAACGAAATTGTTTTATCGAGATTTTACATTTTTTTCTGTACTACAAAGATATTTTCAATAATCAATTATTAATTTGTTGACTAGTTTTCAAATACAATTTTCTTGAATTTTTAAGGTTTTTGTCACTCAATTTCAAATGCTGTTCAATACTACAATATTTCTGTATTAACTATTCAAAAAGGCGAAAGATTGGATGTTAACAAACAGTCAATCCCACTTGCTCTAGTGACAGCTCAAGTTAAGTAAGATTGGGAATGGCTGCTTGCTCACTGCTGGTTCACACGTTGCTTGCTCACTTCCAAGGTTCACACGTTTAAAAATTTACTACGGATTTGTACGAAACCTGGCTGTGCCTGGCCGAACGGTTACGTTGTCCGCTTTGTAAGCGGATGATTCTGGGTTCGATTCCCATCTGCTCCAACCTTCCATCGGATGAGGAAGTAAAATGTCGGTCCCGGCCTTGGTTGTTTTGCCGTTAAGTCATTCCAGGTGTAGGAGTCGTCTCCATGCCATAAGTACAAACAACACACCAAACCAAGCCTACTCCGGTGGAATCGCTGGCGGCGGTTGGACTCGCAATCCATAGGTCGTCAGTTCAAACACTGGGGTGGAAGGTTCCTTGGAGTAGAAAGAGGTTTGGGTGTTCTCCCCATTCAAGCCTTCGTATCATTGAATCAAATATCTCCCAGGCATGATACAGATTTTCCCAAAATTTTAATTGTATCATGATTGTAAATAAAAACGTTACGAAATGCTAATTTAATGATATATTTGGATGATTAGCGAAAATGAGCTTGATTTTGAATAAGTTTACTGAGCCTTAATTTTGAATATTAGCCAAATCGTATGAAAACTCGAACATCCTAAACTAAGTACTTTTTCCGTGAATGGTCGTTTACGACTTCGTAAAGGACTTTTTAGTTATTAGCATTTTTTAAGCATATTTAAACACCAAGAGACATTTTTAAGCTTTCTGGAGCATAATTTTTAATATTTGAACTACTTTATTGATTAGTTGTTACAGGAAGCCTTGTAAAGACGATATCTTGTAAACGACTGATCTGATTTGCTGTATCAAATGATTAAACATTTTGGAAGTTTGTGTTTTTTTTCCAATACCAACAAATCGTTTTTCTTACTTTTTTTACTTTGAAAGTTGAATATAGTGACAAAAATGTTCTCAACATTTATGGGACAAAAAAAGTTATTAACATGAAAAATCCCAAGCGCGAGAAAAAAACGAAAAAATCCATAAAAATTCCTAATTTTTCAGAGTTTATGAGATGACTATTTTGACCGAAAAGTACTGCAACTCAAACTGATTGGGTTTAATTTTCTCTATTGTTTAACAATTTTAACCTAATTTGTCATCTTTTTGACGTTCTGAAAGTTTTGAGAATTTGAAACAATAAAAGCAATTCTCTGAGATTTCTAGCAAAGATTTTTAAATGTATTTTGATTTGGATGAAACTTTGGAGGTACTTTTCCTATGACCGAAGAAGTTATTTTGTGCACTGTAATCTGGGGTGAATCGGGACTACAGTCTGAATAGGGACATCAGTTTTTAGAGCACTTAAAGCTTTTAAATTTGGAAATGGATGTACATTTTTTGTTGGCCCGAGTCTGATCTAACCGAAACCAACAAGAAAAATTAAAATATTGTGCTCCAACATGGTTAAAACTGCTGTCCCAATTCGCCCCATGTGTCCCGATTGACCCCAGTTTACGGTAATTATTTTGTCCATTTTTCAACTGTCCATACAAAAAAGCTATGAATTTATTGAAAGTGGTGTACCTTGAGAACGAATTTTCTGATAGATTCGGTGTCTTGGGCAAAGTTGCAGTAATTCGATTTCTATTTTTTTTTCAATTTTACATTTCACGAAAAATCAAATCACACAAAATAAACAATTTTGAATATGCATTAAATGTCATGTTTTGTTATCCTGTGAGCTATTGCTCAAAGGATTAAAATTTATTTTAAAAAGTTGCAAATATTATTTTTGAAAAACATTTATAGAAACGAAAGAAATTTGATTCTATTTTGAGATATTCCAGCATAAGTATCGAAAAGTATCATTTTTCAATATTGTTTTGCTTTGAACTGTGAATTTACTTACAATTCTTGATTTTTTCAGCACTCGTTGTATTTATCCCACTCGGTAAAACTGTATGACTCATGGTAAAAACTGATTTTTGCAACTTTTAGCATAATAGTAGTTTGGTTTATTCAAGTTTGGTTTATTCAAAAAAATGTTGAAAAGTTTTACTTTTCCTAACAAGTGCTTAAAAGTTCAACTTTTCAGCATCCATTTCAGTGCTGAAGAGTAGAACTTTTCAGCATTTGTTTTGAATTCGATTCTGCTTTTTTTGCTAGGGAGGCTGTTTCGTCGTTCGAGAATGTCAGGAAAAGTAAGTAGTTTCATGACGGAACTACTTTTATAATTTTCAAATCAACCTTAGCATTTGAAACGACCCAAAAATACTGATTTTCGACTTTTTTAAATTTGGATTTGGTCAAGCTTTGTCACGTTCTCATAAAAACAGTCACGTCCTTTCACTAATAAAATTATTTTGAAACGGTGCTGAGTTTTGCAAATTCTTTAGAGTCGTTTTCGATTGCATTCTAAAATGTGGTCGAACTTTGATTGCCTTTTTTATATTTTTAAAAAATCATGCTTGTTTTTAAATTGTCATCACCGCCAGAATTGCCAGGTTGCTAGATAAATGTGAGAATGCATAATGATTTATTATTATCTGTCCCAGATTTCGACAGATCACATATTATCTGCCAATTTTAAGAATCTGTTATCAAACATGCCAGATATACAGATAAATCTGTATTTGACAGATTTATCGATCCCAAAAATCACAAAAATCTGTGTATACAGTTTTTTTTAATGATTATGTTTCAAAATTTCAACAATTTAGTGATTTAATTATGCTTTGACTTGATTAAAAAGCCAAAATCTACTGTTCAAAACTTAAAAATGTTTTACATGGCTCCGAATTCGACATGATAGTTTGTTTACAGCTTGATAAAAAAAAAGAGAGAGATGTTTCATAAAATAATCTGGCATCGTTGTCTGTTAGATTCAAATGAATCAATTTATTAACAATTGAAAAATTTAGTTAAAAATTAATTCAAAAATTCAAAGGAAAGTTCAACTTTTCTGAATTTTGAAGAATGAAGAAAAAAATATATTTATTTTGCTTTCCCATTTCTAACATTTCAGTTCAATATTTGTCAACATTGCCTTTCCCAAAGCAAAATCCTATAAAATCTTCGGTTACGATTAGAAAAAAGGAAACCCCTAACGATGGCAAATAATAATTACCGTTTCAATACCGTAACTGGCAAAATTGTATCAGGTTTCCTTTTTTTCTCAAAGACCCCTACCATTTGATACATAATTTCCAAAAAAAAAAAAAAACAGAAAAAAATCGAAAATAGAAACTTGTACCCACCCATAATTGCACGAAAACGGGGGGAATCCTTTTCCCTTCAAACCGGATTCTAGACGAAAGGATTCCAATTCCGATGGATAGTTGTTGCTGCCGCTGCTGAAAAAGGGGTTTCCTTACACCTTGCCACCATTCAATCGTCCTTTCGTGATGCCGTGATATAGCGTTATAATTGCAGGGCCTAAAGGTACCAATTATTGCATCGTTTTGTGTGAGGTGTGTACTTTTTACGAGCCGATGCTACCGGTTTTTACTTTTTTTTTGTGTTGTTGATGGATGGATGTTCCTTTTTTGGCCGGAAAATGATGAAATAAAATAACACACAATCAGCCTGTGGGTATCAAAGGGGATATCTTCGTTTTTGAAAAGAGAAACAGTTAGGTGAACAATCGATACAATTGCGCGCGATTGAAAGGAAAAGGGTGCTCATTTTGTAGAGGAAAGGGTTTCAGGTGAAAAGGATACTATTTGTTGAATTGAATTTACTGCAGTGATCTATCATGGTGATCTATTTGTTTAGTATTCTGGGCTTGAAAATTTGATACATTTCAAATCGCTTATATTTCAAATAGGAAATAACAGTACTCTACATTGAATGGTTTTCAACTGTTTCCTGCAAAAGTGTTATAATTTATTGATTGTTTCATTTCCAATTTGAAGTTGTTTGTGTGTTAGCTCTTGTAACACTGCATCATGGCCATCGTCATCATCGACCATCCGTAAAGAGAGATAAATACGTGTGGCTCCATAGACTGCACCAGAAGTAGCAGCAGCAGCAGAGCTCTATGGATTTCCTCCGATTTAAATCTTTGGTAGCCAGATCGGATCAGTCAGACTGCTTTCCGGGCCAAAGTGTACAAAATAGAGAAGCTGAGCAGAAGATACCTGACCTCACTCTCGTAAGCTCATGCATTATTCATAAAGCTCTTTTGGTCGGTTGACGGCGTCGTCGTCGTCTCTTGTACTCTACAAAAATCTTCAGCTTTTTCTTTATTTTCTTCTTCTTTCTTTTTGGCTCACAAGTTGGCTCCCTTGCAGTCTGGTTCGGAGGTGCACTATTTGAGAGTGCAATATGGATACACCGTCGAGAAATGGGACGTTCCATAGAGGTAAAAGTCAATAAGAGTGGAACCAGATTTTTCGACTAGACCACGGACGGATGATGATGTTGAAAGAAGAGAGACTCTCGGTCTGGGATGGTTTTCAGATTTTTGGAAGACAGGCAGTCGCCAGATTAGTTTGTTGGCAGGTTACAGTTGGATCATGGTAAGCAGAAGTACAAATAGAAAATTGTGGCACAACTTACCTAATCGATTGCCACATATATATTGTAAAGAGTGTAATTATCTGTACAAATATCATTGTAGAACAAATATTTCATAAACATCTACTCGATCTCCCAGTATTCAACTATCAGCTGGGCAAATCTGGTCTAAAAACAAAAATACAAAAATACAAAAATATACTTTACTTTACTAACTTTCGTTGGCGCTACATCATTAGCTTGGCCTGCTGCACGATTCTCCGCCAACAAGCTCGGTCCATGGCTGCTTGTCTGCAGTTTTGCGGGGCACTCTCTCTCTCTCCAAATCGTTCTCCACTTGGTCCACCCACCTCGCGCGTTGCAACCCCCTACGTCTTGTTCCTACCGGCTCCGACACAAACACCAACTTCGCAGGGTTGATCCTCTGGTTCCGCTGGCTCAATTGCTCGGGTCGCTCCGGCATCCTAGCAACATGACCCGCCCACTGCAGCCTTCGCGACCTTCCGGATGCTTGGTTCGTTGTAGAGCTGCGCAAGCTCGTGGTTCATTCTCCGTCGCCATCCGTCGTTCCCAAATACGCCGCCGAAGATGGTCCTGAGCACTCGACGTTCGAAGACGCTTAGCGCTCGTAGGTCCTCCTCGAGCATTGTCCACGTCTCGTGTCCGTAGAGGACGACCGGTCTTATCAGCGACTTGTAGATGGAACACTTCGTATGTATGGAAAATTTTCGGGACCTTAGGCTCTTGTGGGGACCGAAATAAGCACGACTTCCAGCGATGATGCGTCTCCGACGTCACTAACGATCCGAGGTACACAAACTCCTCTACCACCTCGAATTCATCGCCGTCGATCGTAACGCACGGTCCAATGCGAGCCCTAAGGGACTCGGTTCCTCCTGCCAGCAGGTACTTTGTCTTCGCCACATTCACCCTTAGCCCAACCTTTTCTGCTTCCCGCTTCGACCGCCTTGAGCGTTCTGCCAACAATGTCCATATCGTCGGCGTAGCAGATGAATTGGTTGGACTTGCTGAAGATCGTGCCTCGCATATTGAAGCCCGCTCGTCTCATAACACCTTCCAGTACCACATTGAAACAGAGGCAAGAAATCCCATCGCCTTGCCGAAGCCCCCCGAGTGAAGGAAACGAGTTCGATTCCGCACTCGATATCTTCACACAACACCTAGCACCATCCATCGTCATTCTGGTCAGTCTTATCAGCTTCCCGGGAAAGCCGTTCACGTCTATTATTTTCCAGTGCTCTTCGAGATCGACTGAGTCGTACGCGGCTTTGAAGTCGATGAATAGGTGGTGCGTGGGGACTTGGTACTCGCGACACTTTTGGAGGATTTGTCGCACAGTGAAGATTTGGTCGGTCGTCGATCTCCCCACGATGAATCCAGCTTGACAAAATCCTCTGCTATCGGCGATAGACGGCTGAAGAGGATCTGAGAGAACACTTTGTAGGCCGCGTTGAGTATTGTGATGGCACGGTAGTTCTCACAATCTAACTTGTCACCCTTTTGTAGATCGGGCATATCACTCCCTCTTTCCACTCCTCCGGTAGCTGATCTGTTCTCAACGTGGGAACTGGCTCCACACCTTCTCCTGCTGCCGTCTTGGACCCCTGCCTCTGTTTCTGCGCCATTCATGTGTTCATCGAAGTGTTTATTCCACCTGTCGATCACCACGCGCTCGTCCGTCAATATCGCTCCATCTTTATCCCGGCACATTTCGACTCGCGGCGTGAAGCCTTGTCTCGTTTGAGCGATGCAGCTGCTCCATGTCCTCGAATTCCAACTCTTCGTGGTGGCGCACTTTCTCCCGGAAGAGCTGGTGCTGCTGCCTTCGCTTCTGTCCATACGCCTCTTCGTAATCAAGGAGATTGTACTGCAGCATTGCCTTCCGTGCTGCATTCTTCTCCTCCAAAATCACTCGGCACTCCTCGTCGAACCAATCGTTCCGTCGTCCTCGTTCCACAAATCCGATGGTGCTTTCCGCTGCGTTGGTGATGGCTGCCTTGACGCTCTTCCAGCAGTCCTCGAGGGGAGCTTCCAACAGTTCACCCTCCCCTGGCAACGCAGCCTCCAGCGAATGCGCGTACCGGGATGCAACTTCCGGTAACATAAGCCGCTCCAGATCCAGCCGCCGAGGGCGGCGGTACCGAACGCTTTTCGCCAGGGAAAGTCGTTGGCGCATTTTCACCATCACCAGGTAGTGGTCCGAGTCGACGTTGGCGCCGCGATAGGTCCTGACGTTGATGATGTCGGAGAATGGTCTACCGTCGATTACTGGCGATCTCCAGGTGTTCTTATCTCGAAGGTTATGTTGGAAGCAGGTACTTCGTACGGCCATATTTTGTGAGGTGGCGAAGTCGATCAGTCGCAGGCCGTTTTCACTCGTGCGTACGTGGGCGCTGAACTTTCCTATCACCGGTCTGAATTCCTCCTCCTGGCCAACCTGAGCGTTAAAATCTCCGATGACGATTTTGACGTCATATTTTGGGCAGCTATTGTACGTCCAGTTCAGCTGCTCGTAAAATGCGTCCTTCTCGTCATCTTCGCTTCCTGAGTTTGATCTGTGCACATTTATGATGCTGATGTTGAAGAAACGGCCCTCAACACGCACATTCTGTCGGTGACCGGGGTCCACCCAATCACGCGATCGCGCATTTCGCCCAGCACTATAAAGGCTGTCCCGAGCCTCTTTTTCTTGCCGCGACTCTGGTATATTCTACAACCCAATCCTCCGCGCCTATCCAGCAAACCTCCTGCAACGCTACGATGCTGAACTTGCGGACCCTCAATATGTCGGAGAGTATGCGGATACTCCCGTCAAATCTGAGAGACCTACAATTCCACGTCCTGAGCTTCCAATCGTGGGACCTCGTAAGAAGTTGGTCCGGCTCGCATCGTGTGCTTCCTGCACTGGTGTTTAACGGCGGGTTCGTGTGGCCTGCACCAACCCCCTGTCTCGCCGGAGGACCATCGTGCCGGTACTGTTTAGAGTGCCATGCCGACACAACCTGGGGAACAGACACTGTTTCGAGCCACCCCTAACCTGGGGAACAGACCACTCCCTCCATTTTTGTACCTCCCCAAAAAATCGACTTTTTGGTGATTTTGGAGCGAACCTCCTAGTTTCAAACGGCGATAGCTCAGGAACCACAAACCCGGGCAGACGGTAATAACAAAATTAATAATATTTCAATAACAAATCCTGTTAAAATAACAAAAAATGTTATTATTTTATCCTGAAGTTCAACTTCAAGAAGAAAAAATAATAACAGTTTCTGATAAAATAACAAAATTTGGTATTGAGGTGATATTAAATTGAAAATGTTTAATAACACGCTGATAAGAGGAAATGTTATACATTTCAAAAACCCTCCTAATAACAAAATTTGTTATTCGTTCGCTATACTGACATAGAAATAAAATTACCATAAATCGCACAAATGGAAAAGTTTCTAAGTGTCCATAACACAATCTGTTATTATTTTTTCTTTTGTTAAATATGTTTAGATCTTTGGGATAATTTAGACAAATTTCGTCGGGGTCATTATTTTGGCCATGAAATGGGGTCCTTAAGCTAAAATTATTCTAAAAAGTTGAAATTTTGAAAGTTGATTTTTTTTTTATTATTTGATATACCCCCTAAGGGACTTTGCTAAAATTGGCTAGAACTATGGGATAATTTTGACCAATTTCGTCAGGGTCATTTATTTCACCATGAAATGAGGTTTCAAGCTAAAATTAACCCGATAAAATTAACTTTTGAGAGTTAATTTTTTTAAATTTTGTTATATTCCCTAACGGAATTGATTTATTTATTGAGAATTTTTGAAGTGTGAATAACAAAAACTGTTATTATTTTCACAGAGCCAGGAAGTCGGAGCTGACGTTGAAGTTCGAGCTGGAGTGAGACCTCGAAGACTGCATCGGATTCAGCTAATTTTCAGCAACTTTTACTTGGAGTCGGAATCTGTGAAGTCGGGTATTTTTGGAGAGCTGAAGTCGTCGTTGACGTCATATCCTGCATCCAGAGTCGGAGTTGTCTTCAAAGTATGGATTCAAAGTCGCTTGGAAGTACCCGACTCTGCAGCCCTGACTAGTACAGGGGAGTTATGGCAACTGCAGGTTTATTTGCAAATTACAAATAAACCAAAACAATAACTTTTTTAGTTATGGAGACATACCAGTTCAATGACATTTTTTGTTATTATGCTGCTCCACCTCTCCGCACAAAATAACAAATCTTGTTATTCCTTCATGATTCCTTCTGTGTTATTGGTTTGTTATTGCAATAACAACATAATAACAGTTTAAGTTATTCTTCGAACAAATCTTTGTTATTGATTTTTGTTATTTTAACAACTAATCCGATCATCCCAATAACATATTTCGATCTTCTCACAATATCAAAAACTGACCTTCCCAAGTTATTTCCGTCTGCTCGGGAATCTTAGAGGGTCGGACTTAATTTTGAAGGAAATTGGACGTAGAATCCATTTCCGAGATTTAAATTTTGATTGATTATTTATTCTACCTGGATTGCGCAATTGAAAACTTTGATGACCGTATCTCAAAACACCCCAACTTTTTTTTTTATTTGTCCTCATCATCTCATCATTGGACGGGGTGGTCCGATTTGGATGAAATTTGGTATTCTTGCATGTTTTGATAGTATCAACAGCCCTGCCAATTTTGAGCAGGATCGGAGAGGGTAATTTTTCAAATGCTGTTTTGCTTCAGATGGAATAACCCATATGTCAAAATTATTTTTGATTGCTTTTAAGGAATAGAGGAGTAGAAGGAGTAGAAGGAGTAGAAAATTAATTTCACTCTTTTTATATATTACCTTTTGATAAACTAGTTGATCTTCACCCTCACATCCGCTCTTCCGGAAGCTCTTCCCGTTCTCAATCATTGACCACACTACTTCCGACTCCGATTCCAACGGGGGAGTTCTGTCTGGGTGAATAATTCGAGCTCATTAAGCAGAGATAACACGCGCTCGTTCAGTGTGGCTGAAATACGCACATGGAAGTGTAAATCAGCTCAATTCATTTACGGCCACCAAACCACTGACGAACCACGCGTTTGTGTCTGGGAGGTAAGTCAAAGGTGGACTAACCTCTAGAGAGTCCGCACAGATAGCAGGTCAAGATTAATTAGCTAGCATGACTAAAGAAAGGCTCCTGTCGAAGATAAGCGCACTCAGCGGAAAAGCATTTTTCTTCTGCTCGATGGACGATGAGTGGTGCTTTCCGCATAGAGTCGGAAGATAAGCTTGGAAGAATTAATGAAATTTTTCCGACTAAACGACGCAACATTGTAAACGAACCGTCAAAATCGGGGTTTGAGAAAGTAACGGTTCTCGGCGAGTCTTCGAAAAACGTTTCTCTGACACATTCCAGGGAGTCCTTGCGTTTTGGCCACTAATTGCATTTCTGTGCACCCCCTCCCCTTAAATCGTCCTGTTTAGGAAAGGGAAAGAATGATAAACATAACCGCGGGACAAATTCAAATTTAACACCGAAACTTTATCTTTTCGAAAAGCGATTTTGGAGGCGCTCAGTTTTTTTCTTCCTTTTTTTGGTAGCTCACTTTTGACCCGCGGCACTTTGAGCTGTCTCGATATCATCGCTTCGGATCTTGGACTCTGCTGTCCTAATCGCCTAATGTTGGCCGCTTTGGCTTTGACTTCGTCCTGGGGGCTGGCTGGTGCGCACCAATAGCAGGAGAAAGGAACGGAGAAGGTTGGGGGAGTTAAAATATCATATTATAATAACCTATGATTACCGAGTCGAATACGAGTGGATATTACGAAGGATTTTTTACTAACTTGAGGGAGAGCAACTATTTGGCTTGTTTGTAGCTTTGAGCGATCGAGTGTTGATTGGGGAATTTGACAATTATCACACTGAAACTGAACTGAAACTGAACTGAAACTGAACTGAAACTGAACTGAAACTGAACTGAAACTGAACTGAAACTGAACTGAAACTGAACTGAAACTGAACTGAAACTGAACTGAAACTGAAACTGAACTGAAACTGAACTGAAACTGAACTGAAACTGAACTGAATTTCTAGAATTTCGGGATTTTCAAAATTTCTTGAATTGTTTACATCGATTGAATTAAAAAAAATGTTTAATTTTACAAATTCCGGTATCAACTTTCCAATCGAATTCTTAAACTATTTCGTTTTTGCTCCTTTTAAAGAATCGTTTTAACATCTATTATTGTGGAACAAATTGTACATTTACCCTACCAAATCTGAAGGACGACTAGCTGCGAGGAACTTGTTGTTCTAACGGTGCTAAACTTTTCGCCAGGTCCTGGTTCGAGAAAAACTTTATTACTCGAAGCTATACGACGTACGCAGATGACTATCATTAATTTTTAAATGTTTTCGCTCTCGTACGAGCCGAGTTCGATTTGGGACTTGGCGCAACCAGGGAGGAATGTTTAGACCAAAGTCTCCCCAATAATAAATACATATCCTGGGGAGCCCCGAAGCCACAGCATCAACTCTTAATGCAGTTCTAATCTGGGACTTTATCCTCTATCGCCGCGGAGTTTGGCCAAACTCGCTTTCGACGCTTTGGCTTAAGATTTTCATTTTTTTTTGCTCTGCCTTCCTGGACGAGAGTCTCCACTTAATGCTCTTTCGAAATCGGAATTGATATGGCGCGTGTCCCGACAGTGTTTAAATTTACATAAATATTTATGCTCGTCCTGTCGGTAGAAAAACAATTTCAAGAAGCCAAATCTAAAAAACCGAGAAATGCGTTTCGATTGTTTTCGTGTGGATTCGGTATGTTGTCTCACTTAAGGAGTCGATTTTGTATGCATGGAGTTTTTTTTTTGTGGGGTTTTGTTTTTTTTTAGTTAACGGCGCACAGTCCCTGGCGGCACAAGTCCTGACTTTTTTTTTCTCTCTCGCCGACTCGAATGGAATCCACTTGTGCGGTGGCACCTTTGGTAATTTTGGACGCATAATAAATTTACCGGCTTAGGCAACTAACAGCAGTGTGCGAGCACGGGGTGCGCCTCGGATGAGCAACAAATCGCAAACCTGTGGTGAGAAATATTAATGAAGTTTTGTGTGCAACAAGTCAATACAAAATATTGGCAGGTTTTTTTTTATAAATCTCTTAGTTTTAATTAATGCTCATTTCTAACTAATCTAATTTAATAGAACACAAACGCAGCCAAGCCCATTCTTGTAAATATTAATGATTTAGTGCAGTTCTCTCAGATTTCAGTCATTCGATTTTTTTTGTATTTTTAATCCGACTGAAACATTTTTAGCATCATTAGTTTGTCCATATAATTTTCCATACAAATCTGTTAACTGTCCATACAAAAATGATTTATGAAAATTCGAAAATCTGTATCTTTTGAAGGAATTTATTGATCGATTTGGTGTCTTGGGCAAAGTTGTAGGTTTAGATAAGGACTACACTGAAAAAATATGATACAAGGTAAACAAAATTTTCGTGATTTTTTATTTAATTTTTATATGCTTAAGATGATGACCTCTTTTGCCAACTTTTCAGAAATTTCCAGGTTGTGCAAAAAATTTTTGACCGAGTTAGGAATTTTTGAATTAACACTGATTTAAAAAAATCAACATCATTTTTCGATGTGAAATCAAATTTGCAATCAAAGAGTACTTTAGTGTAATTTTGATAAAGTGCACCGTGCTCCGAGATATTGCCATGCAAAGGCTAAAAAAAATGATGTTTTCTAGGGTATTTTAACCATTAGTGGACCCCCAGTAGAGCCGATGCACATTTTTCACACATTTTCAATATTTTAAGCCCTTTTTCATAACCCTTTGTACAAAACAATGAAAACTGAAGTCTTTTGAACAATTTTGACTATTTGTTTCATTAGTTTATTTGTATTTGAGCAGAAAAATAGCCATTTGAAAAAAAAAGTTTTTTTTGCATTGTTATGGACCCCCTATAGTGGACCTGGACCCGGGTCCATAATCCGATTGTGGACCCGGGTCCACCCCAAGTAACATTTTTTTCAAGGAATTCTACAAGAGCTCTTCAAGATAGCTACAGCATAGCAGTTTGGACCGCGGTAGGATAAAATTCTCTTCAAAACTTCTTCAGGAGTTTGGAAGAGTACTTGAAGAGAGTTTTATCCTACCGCGGTCCAAACTGCTATGCTGTAGCTATCTTGAAGAGCTCTTGTAGAACTCCTGGAAAAAAATGTTACTTGGGACTATAGGCAAACTGTTATTTTTATACCAAATTTAACCGATATTTGATGTTTTGATGCATGGTGTGGGTCTAATGATAGATATAATGAATAAAAGATGGATTTTGCTCACTTTTCATCATAAACAAATATGTTTTGATAACAAATTTGGCTTCAAACAACAAAAAACCCTAACAGACATTTAAAAACATTTTTTTCCAAAAAAGATTAGAGAAAACGTTTCAAATACCACTGTACATAAAAACAATTAAAAAAAGTAATTTTGATGCACATTTTTTCATATTAATTACATAAATGGTTGACCAAAACTTAACAATAGATTTGTTTACAGTTGCTGATAAAACCACGCATGTTTATTAAAACAAAAGTTTTGTTCTTGATTTATTATTATAAAAAATCATTCCAAACTGAAATTATGATGTTTCAGTTAAGTACAATTGACTATAGTTTTGATTATTTATAATTTTTAACGGTTTCAGCATTTTTGGTACTTTTAACATGAAACAGCTATATTTGTACTCATAATTGAAAAAAATATGCGTTTAGGTTGATGACAACAAGCATTTATTGTATGTTTAAGAGAAACTTCCTTCCTTTCCTTCCTTCCTTCCTTCTTCATTTTTGAAGGTTTAATTAACAGGGGTCCACTTTTGGAAAAGTTTGGATTTTCGTTGTCCTATATTGGACCCCCCTAATGTTTGCTCGAAAATGAGCAGTTCTTCGCTTTATTTTAGTAAAGTTCCTTAAAATTAAATTATTTTGAATTGCTGAAGTTAAATAATCAGTAAAAACAATGATTGAATAGTTAATTCAATCATAAAATATAAATGCAGTTTTGTTCTGAAAATGCTAGTGGCCATGGCTTATTTCAGATGTCGAACTCAAAACACTTATTTTGGTAAAAAGGACAATTCTATATCCGTCAACATTGATTTAAATGATGCTGAACATGCCAAATATAAGATTTGTAGGCAACAACACGCTTGAAATTGTGATTTTATTGAATTTTTCATCAAAAACGCTTCAGAGGGTCTATAGGAAAGGGGTCCACTAATGGATAACATACCCTAAGTCTCACCCAAACAACCCAAAGTTACCTAAAAATGGATTCAACTTGAAAACGGTGCACTTTATCAAAATTTCACTAAAGTACTTTTTGATTGCAAATCTGATTTTACATCGAAAAATGAAGTTGAAAAATTTTGCGACCAATGTTTCGACTTTTTGAAAAAATCAGAATTGATTCAAAAAATCATAACTCGGACAAAGATTTTTTGCACGACCTGGAAATTTCTGAAAAAATGGCATTTGATGTTCTCTAAAACATATAAAAAAATTAAAAAAGTTAAACATACTGTTATTTTGCAGATCAAGTATTAATAACAAAAAGTTAAATAAAAAATAACCAAAAAAAATTTTACCGAGTATCATTTTTTCCAGTGTAGTTCGTATCCCTACCTACAACTTTGCTGAAGACACCAAATCGATCAAAAAATTCCTTTAAAGATACAGATTTTGGAATTTTCATACCTCATTTTTCTATGGACAGCTGCCCAATTTGCATCGAAAATTATATGGACTAATGGAATAATGATGCAAAATGGCTTCTTTAGGCATACCGAAGGCACCAAAAAAGATTCAGCCGGATTAAAAAATATAAAAATTAAAATTGAAGAAAAACGACCGATTTCGAAGAGAATTGCTCTTTAAGTACATTAGAGCATCCCCAAGTTGTGAAACACTCATTAAATTGGCCAGGACTACTGCTTTAAATTAACCGCAGAGAGAATTCTGTGAACGGATCACATTTCACAGAATCCACAGGGGAGGAGGATGCGTGGACATACCGTACCAAACGCTCTTGTTCATTTGTGGTTTGTTTTGTCATGGTAAATTTGCAAACAATAATATTTTTAGGGCTGGAGGCGTTACGAGATAGAGGGAATTGAAGAAATTGGGATTGGGGAAAGGAGAGGTTTGGAAAGAATAAAAGAGATATTTTTTTTTGTTCATTTGTATTTTTAGTAATTGTTAAATACTGACGAGTCGTCAAACTCAACTAACAAATGTTTCGAAAAAAAAATTTTGTACTTAGTTATAAAGCTTTAAGGTTCAGATGTTTGACTTGTTTGACTTTGTATTGATTTATTTATTTGGTGGGCAACTACTAGAAGAAATAAAGATAAACTTAACATAATAAATTCAGTAAAAAAAACACAAAAAAAACTCGAAATTACTTCCTTTAAAAAAAATGGGAGTGATAATTTTTGTCAAAATCAACAATCAACAAGAAAACACAATTCCAGCAAGCAGCTGGTTGTGAATATTCCACGTAAACTGCACCAGGCAGTGGGCTGTCACCGGAAAATAGTTTCGAACCCCCGCGAGAATCAGCAAGGTGCGCGTGTTGGCAAGCATTCAGGCGAAACGACTTCATATTAACTACCGGGGGTGGGCGCTGCGGGGGTGGGCACCATCGAATACTCTGCACCACTCTGGACTAAGTCAGGGTTTGTTTTGATAAGTTCTAAGGGCAGTCGTGAGGGGGATATTGGAGGGGCTGCATGAGGTCAAGTGACAACTATATGGAGAGTTTTGATCACGAAACTGGTTTCGATCGTGCATACTTGTACACTTCTAAGCAATTAAAATATTACCTTACACATCCACAGTGTGTCCCCCGGTTGTCTCCAGCATGTGGACAGGCCTCCCCGAGTTAGAACCCGGCAGCTCAGCGAATATAGGCATTAGGGAGCGTCCCTGTCAAACGACTTAACCGTTGAAAAATGTGCTCAGCGCGGGGGCTTCAGTTATTGCTGGTTGGTGTATCGATGATGTTGTCCTTTCTGTTTTATTGTTTTGACATGGAATAAATTCTGCAGGCAGTTTGGTAATTGTGTGGCCAATTCAAAAACATTACACCTCACCGTCCCAGCCCAAAACAAAACGAATAAAATCGTAAAATTCTCTCACGTACTGCCTAGCCCATTAAACTTACCCACAACGGTAACCATAACACCTAACATCCCTCTCTCGTACACGGCCTCTGATAAGAGATAAATTATTACAAATTAAGCATATCATTACTCATTCATTATCACATACGTCGCTCTCTCGCCTTTGATACGGAAGCCTCATTACTGCCAGGCTGAGGCTGAGCCACCTCCACGACTGTATCAAGCGATAAACATTTACGACATTTGCCTCCGTGCATCAAACCAACCCGAATCTGTGCCCCTCAACGGAGCGCGTTTTGGGTTAGAACCCTTTACTTTCAGCCGTTCCACCCATGGTGGTGCCACACGCACTGTAGATCTCATTGCAGGAACAACGTAATGCAAGGATAGTTCGTGGGTTTAGGATTCTACTATGTTTTTGGTGGGGGTACATTTAGCGAAATATTGTTTGATAAATTTTTTGTTCAGCAAATTTCTCATTTTTCGCAAATAGACTTTTTTTTGATTTTAATGAAACATATTCCGTGTCAAAAGAAGCAATTTTTCATTTAAAGTTGTTCTATACTGGCTTCCATATAATTTCGCTGGCTGGTAATACAAAATGAACACTTGATTTTTTGATAAAGAAAAAATACATTATGAGAAAAAGATCACTGAAAAAAATATTTTTAAACCGGTAAGAAAATTTACTTCGAATAAACATTTAGGAAGGATTAAATTAAGTAAAATATGAGTTTTTCTCCGTACCACAACATGGAAAATAATGATTTTATACCAAAGGTAACCAAAATATACGTCAATTTGTTCTTAAAAATCCCCAAATTTCACATTTATAAAATATGGGTCATTCCAGGTCAACTGAGTACACTTTTGGACTCGACCTTCACCAATTTGGACCAAACTTGGAAAGAACGTTCATCTATCGATAGTTAACAGAAATCCCAAGTTTGGTGCTGATTAGACCATCCCTCTATTTTTGGCACCGCCCTCTTTTTTGACGATTTTCTAAAAAAATATTTTTTCTTTTAATCATAACTTTGCAACTATTGAACAAAAGACTTTCTACAGGTTGCATTTTATGGAAAATTGTCCAAGGAATTCTATTAAAATAAAATTTTAACCATTAAATGCCCACTAATATTATATTTTAACGTTTTAAGTATTAAAAATCAGCTTTGACCAATTCCTTAAGTTTTTATATGTTTTATTTTATTACCATCGTGTTCCCCAGACAATTTTACATAATAATCAATTAAGACCTAAAACTAAAATGAACTATTGGCGAGATGCAGCGATTTTACTGAAAATAGTATGATTTTGCGCCGCACTCTGTCCTATGAATTCAAAACCGAAATAAGTTTCTCATATATAAAAACCAAACTATGCGGGATTCATCCCTTTTTGTTCCCTTTTTATATAAAGAGCAGGTCAAAATTGAATTTTAATACTTAAAACGTTAAAATATAATATTAGTGGGCATTTAAGGGTTAAAATTTTATTTTTATTGAATTCCTTGGACAGTTTTCTTTAAAATGCAACCTGTAGAAAGTCTTTTGCTCAAGTATTTGAAAAGTTATGATTAAAAGAAAAAAAAGTTTTTTTGAAAATCGACAAAAAAGAGGGCGGTGCCAAAAATAGAGGGATGGTCAGATCAGCACGAAACTTGGGATTTCTGTTAACTATCGATAGATGAACGTTTCCTCCAAGTTTGGTCCAAATCGGTGAAGGTCGAGTCCAAAAGTGTACTCAGTTGAGATGGAATGACCCATATCCATTTTTATATTTGTCGATGTCTTAAAAAATATGGTTTAGATTTTTAATTAAAATATTTTTCCTTATTCCATGCTATAACAATAAAAAAAAGTTACATTTTTTAGTTACATGTTTATAAAAAAATAATTTTATAAAATAGTGTATAATTTCTACAAGCAAATTTCAAAAGATCCCAACGTCACTGCTTCCCCTCAGTAAACGCAACCCCGCTAACCGTACCCAAAAGTACTCCAGTTAGTACCGTCATGGGTCATAAAATTTAACCCTTGCCAGTTTGCATCCACCCTCATACAACACCTACAAACTCTCACACACCACACTCTTGCATACGAGAACACCTTGCCTAAATCATGCGCGCATAATTATTTTTTCATGGCCTAGATAACGACATTCCAAGAGTCGTAAAATCTCTCCAACACAATCTCTCCTGGGCTCCTCCGAAAAAAGGATACAGTCGCAACGCCACGCCACTTGTCCTTAATGAGGATCATGCGCCCCCTCCCGGCCCCGGGGGTAAGCCACAAACCGCGATTTTCGTTGTCGTGTGGCGGGGGTCGTCGTCGTCGGATGGTTTTAGGCCTCGGGCCCAGGTCTGTCTGCACGCCAGTCGGCAACATAATGTTGAGTGTAGCAAATGGCGAATGGGTTGCGGATATCTTTTGATCTTGGCCCGGGCTGGGTGCCCTCGAGACAGGGCTGGCAGTCTTTGCTACTATCGTGGGAAGTAATTAATTTCAATTTGACAAACTGTAATAATTGTTTATCTCGATGATATATTGTCAACTTTGGCACTTGTGTATCTTTGTTTGGGTGCCAGTAAAAGAGTTTCGATAAGACAAGATGATTTACGGAATTTCGTGTTTTGGTTTGAGGCTTCCTTGCATATGATTTTTTTCAAAGTTTGTAATTTTATTTGGCGATGCTTTTTTTGATGTTTTTTCAAGAAAAGGCGTCTTTCAAAAAGATTTTGTGGAAAATTTACATGGAGCTCAAATTTGGATTTAAGGGAGCGTTCTTTTATTACGTAGCGCAAAAATCAGATTTTTAGACCTCCCCCACCCCTCGCAACAAAATTTCCATACTCATTTTAAAAATTTTGTATGGGGACCATCCATAAACCACGTGGACACTTTTTTGGGAATCTGTTACCCCCCCCCCCCCTTCGTGGACAATTGTCCATACAAAAAAAATCTTTTTTTGTATGGATCGTGGACTATCGGGGAGGCCCCCCCTAAAGTGTCCACGTGGTTTATGGATGGTCCCATGGAGCGTAACACAGCCTCAGACACCCCTCCCCTCCATCTGCGATACGTAATAAAAGAACGCTCCCTAAGCCTTAAGATGAGTCAATCTTTGACTTCAGAAGGTATCACTGGGAGTACCCCAATTTGAACCATTATTCTATCCATCTTAGGGCATCTCCACCTCAGAGATCTAATTGCGTGGCAAACCTAGCGGTTGGATCCCCGGTTTTAGCGCTCGGAGATAATTTGGCTACTGAATCAAGCCCATCGCGGGGATCTAATTCATTCATTCTCAAATTCTAGCCGTTTTGTTGATCAAAATCAACGAAACTACATTCTAGCATGATAGAACAAGCTTCTAATTGAATTATATGTCCAAATTGATTGCGTATATCAATAAATATCATTTTCAAAATTTTAAAAGAGTCCATCCGATTTACTCCCGACATGTTTGCACCACAACCGCGGGTAGCAAAGCTAAAGCTAAATTAGCCTTCGAATCCATTCAGCGAAGGAAAAGTTCATCTGGGATCCGTCGAGAAGCCAAGATAGGTGCTCGAGAAGTCCCCGAGCTGCGGGTGGCAATTTTTTTCAGCATTTTTTCGGAATTATTTTTATTTGTTTTGGTTGTTGTTTTTACAGGTTTTTACCATCAAAAATGGCATAGTTGCAAAAAGGCGCATTTGAACAAGAGAATCCAAATTTGGGTTGGAGTAAATAAATGAAGATGCTAGTGAAGAAGCATTTAATTAGAATATCAATTTGAGTGAATATTAAAGAAATCAGAAATTTGGTGCAAAAAGACGTATTTAAATTGAAAAATTGAGGAAAAAAATCAAAATCAAATTATTCGCCCTACAGCATTGCCTTGGCGTTCTCGATTGCAAGATTCTTACTCGAAACTAAGTGTCCGAAGGCATGATTGTTGAGGCAATTGCAAACCTCTTTTTGCACCTTAGCTTTCATCCACCTCGGGATTCGAACTGACGATCTCTGGATTGTGAGTCCAACTGCATACCAGCGACTCCACCGGGGCAGGACCCAGGGAGACGACTCCTACACCTGGACTGAGCTAAAGACCTAACCATTAGGTTAGTCCGGGGCCAACATTCACTTCCCGTCCGACGGAAGGCGTGATCAGGCAAATCTCGTCTCGAAAAATGCCACCGGGACCTTCTGGGATCGAACCCAGGCCGACTGGGTGAGAGGCAACCACGTTTACCCCTACACCGAGATCCCGGTGGAAAAATATTGTTTTAGTATTTTTAAAAATAAAAATATTAAACTACCAAAATTAAATTTAAGCGAATTATCACGGAAAATTATGAAATAATTAAAAAAATAAAAAATAACTAAACTTATTTTAACATTTTTAAACTTTGTATTAAAGTTCATATAAATACCAAGCGAAACAATGTTATTTGTCCAATGCGAGATTGTGAACAAAGAGTAAACAAGTATCTTGCTTAGGTCAGAGGAGGAGTAAAGAAAAATTCTAAATACATTTTCCTGATTTTATATTTACCGTCAGTGGGGGTGACTATGGGTCAAAAAAACGATACACCTCTCGTATTTTTTTTAATAGCAAAAACAATTTAAATAACATTGAAAATCTTTCAACGTAGATTTGTTCTTAGATAGTTTACTAACATTTTCCCAAAATATGGTGGATTTTGATGAACACTATGTTGCCAATGCCAATTGTTTGAAAATTGACCCAATCTCAACCCCTTAGAGGGGGTGTCATTGGGTCAAATGAAACTAATATGATGCTCAATTACAACGATATGGTAAAAACAAGTTATCCAACCCAAGTAACATTTTTTTCAGAAGTTCTACAAGAGCTCTTTAAGATAGCTACAGCATAGCAGTTTGGACTGCGGTAGAATAAAAATCTCTTCAAGTACTCTTCCAAACTCCTGAAGAAGTTTTGAAGAGAATTTTATCCTACCGCGGCCCAAACTGCTATGCTGTAGCTATCTTGAAGAGCTCTTGTAGAACTCCTGGAAAAAAATGTTACACACTAAAAAAATATGAATTTTACATTTAACGTAATCATGGTTTCAACGTAATTTTTAATCATGTAATCAATTATTCGATGTAATATTATGTTTTTCCGACGGAGCTTGTAAAAATTATCTTGTAGATGTTGAAACTCAAATTTACGTCATAATAAATATAAGATTCAATTAATTATGGCTCAATTTTCGGTCAATTGTTATGCACATAGATGGAGCATGTTATTTGATGTAATTTTCTGTTACATTTATCCGAACTTTACACGGTTCCACTTGACAGTGCAAAGCCTCTGCAGAAACGTCAGCCATGTTTGAAGACTCAAAAATAATTGCTGCTGTCAAGGTGGCTGTTTCATTTTACGCTAAAATCACATTGAAACCTGCTAGAATTCAAGGAAAACGACAATTTGATCATCTCTTGAGGTAAGTTTTATCGTTTTTTCATGAAATTGAAATTGTAACCCGAATATCTGTTGTTGTTTTTCTATTTTAGAGTGGAAGAGGCAATCTCGAAAGATCCCGGCTCGAAACTTGCTCCGATTGGAATTTCCGGGTTTTTGGACCTGTTTTCTTCTCCGGAGCCACTCTCCAGCACAAGCTTCTGAAGCTGATACTGGTTCTGTGTTCCGGAAAGTTTTCTGAACAAGTGGAGGTTCCTTCATAGCCGCCGACCAAATTCTACTGGAAATGAACCGGAAGAAGAGCGGAGTTGACCAGCATACGCGCAGTGAACCGAACCAGAACCGTCAGCACAACCAACAAGCAAGAAATCTCCATTTAAGTGACCTAATTAGCGTAGACGGCCTCATGGAAGATGGCCAGGTTCTCGGACGTGGAGGAAAAAGTGATCAAGAGAACGAATTTCTCGGTTTTCCGAAGCAGGCCCGAAAAGACAAAAAATGTGAGTGAAGAAAAGTGAAGGTGAAAAAAATCGATAATTTATAGTGATAAAGTACAAATAAAGAAAAAGTTATAATCTTCAACGCGATGTTTTATTCCAAGAAGAACCATTTGAAAATCCAACAAGAAATGCTTCCGACAAAATTGCGTTAGCTGTAATTTTACACTCACTGAACCATGGCGGTTGGGTCGTGTAGTTTTAAAATCAGACGTAATGTTGCGTCTTTTTTGACGCTCCAGTTATGTGCATCAAAAAGACGGAATATTACACGATTTTTTCGAAGTGTGTACTTTGGGAACAGTGTTTCTTGTTCGAGGGAATCGTATTGACACACTACAATGTTTGAAGTGGAGATTTTCAAACATTTGGGTAGTTTTCGAGCAATTCTAACAAAAATATTAGAAAAATGATTTTTCGAGAGGTCGTTTTTGGCCAAAAACGTACCCCAACTTTAGACAGCTGCCAAAATAACAGGATTTGTTCTAGAAACGAGATTTTTTCAGCGAAGTCATCTTAAGATGTCCCCTACACAACCCTTTCAACAGAATTCATTTTCATTGAGAAGAACCTGAGAAATGGTAAAATCCGTAAAAAACCACTTTGACCCAATCTCACCCCCCAGACCCAATGTCACCCCCACTGACGGTATTAATTTTTTCATTTCATTTTGAAATATTTTGAATAGTTGTACCGTAAAACTGGATGACATTGACAGCCGGGGTGACTTTGATTGGTTTATGATTTTATTGTAAAATTAAAAATACTAATTAAATACAAACGGAATGGTATAAAACCTTGCTGAAGCAGTTTTTGATTTTTTTTGAAATTTTTTAAAACTACAGCAAGTTTTAAAGTAAACAAGCTTACCCTGACAAACTTCGTTCTGTCTTTTTTTCGTTTGTTGACGTTTTAAGCTTTTTTGACTATTCAGCCTCCTGTGATCAAAATTTGATTTTATGTAACTTTTCCCATACAATCTGCACATTTTCCGGAATCGGTTCCAGAGTGGTCAAAGTTGTCACTTTTTGGCGTAAGAACCCTCCTTGGACTTATACGAACCCAACGCAACAAAGAGCACTAATGTACTAATCTTTCGGAATCTGCCTCAAAAATCAGAACTACAAGTATTTTGATTGTATTTGTTGTATAATTGTATTTGGTCGATCTTACTAATTTGAAAATACTTATTCAACTTCTTTGATACATATATTATAGTTGGTTATTTTTGTAAAACACTTATCAAATGCCAATCTCAAAGCAAAGTGTAGCGGGAAGTTAATTTCACTAACGCGACTCAAGGTGCAATGCCCTTAGCTGGTCAATTCCCAATGGAACCCCCTCAATAGAACCCGTGTTCCCCTTCGAGAACGTCGACGAAAACTGTCGCATTGACCCGGAGACCACCACCTCCCCAGTCGTCCGGCTACAGTCTGGTCAAAACGCGGAATGGCATACGAACGGAACGAACCCCATACTGCGCTTAATCGCATGACCTCCCTTGCTTCCTCCAGGTCCCCTTTCAGTCGTCATCGAGTGCAAATGTCGCCGGAGCACCACTTTTCCTAGTGACAACTTAATTAATTAGAAAATTGTGTTTGGGGAATTGGTGCGACATCGACCAGTGAACCAGTTTGATCTGTTAATGTTGTGACTCCCTCTCCCATTCCCTTAACCTGCCGCCGTTTCTTGCTGGTAGACGATGGCCATTGCGGGGAGACATTTGGCCAAGGGGTCAGAGTTGCGAGTTTTCGGTGGAGCGTTTTCGTTCCGCCGCGGTTGGTTTTCTAGCTGGGACAGTCCCACGACAGACCAGCAGGGGGATCACATTACAGTTGACGTTCTCGTGAGCTGGATGATGGATTGTTGACGGGCCTCCCGAGCAATCCAGATGTTATCGGAACAGTCAGTGGGATTTTCTTTGGAGGGCGATTTTTTTTGTTAAGAAGAGACCCCTTCTGTGAATGCTCCAGTAATTGAGTCACCACTAAAAGCTGGTTCGTTGAGGAAGTGATGGAGTGTGTGGTGTGGCTTTCAGATTACGACGGAGTTTGATTTCCAGTGAGCCGGTTCCAAATTAAGGTGGACACTTGTCAGCAAGTTGGTGTAATAGATGGGTGCACATTAAAACAAAGCTTTTCGGCTGCACTGACTCGTGAACAATCTAAATATTCTGGAATTGCAAGTAAAATTCCAAAATAATCTCAATAAAATCTTTGCAAATAATTCTTCAATGGAATGCAATTGCTTTAATACACAATTCCTTCCTCCTTTGAATTTCTTCCAATCAAGAAATGAATTTGCTTCAATTTCCTGTGCCGGTGCCATTGTAAAGCCGACATATCGCAACGCATTTATCAACATAAAACCTCCGGAGCTGTCCCACACCTTCGAGATCATATCCTCGACGGCACCTTTTCTCCAAGAACAACTGTTGAAGCCGTCTCAAATTTCATTTGTTTGCCCTCTTGCCTATTCTATTCTCGCTGGAACCACTTTCCAATTGCAACTGGTACATATTTTCAGCGTTTTTTTCTACGTTCTACTCTACGAATTCCCCTCCCCCGTCCCTCACCTATCAACCTGGAAATTCCTGGCACAACAATTTTCCGGCCCACTTTCCGCTCAAACAATTGAAATTGGCACTAGCTGTGTGTGTGTGTCACTCTCCGAAACCAAAAAGGGGGTAGATAACGGTTTCATTACGTTTCACCCCACCCCACTCCCCGTGGCAAGTGTCGATCCCCCAGGGGGTGGTTTTAAAATTAAGACCGTTAAAAAGAAAATAGGACTGACTCGCGACTCGCGAGGGTGGAAATTTGCTTGAATCGGGCGCAGGGTGTGTGTGTGGTGTGGAGTCCCCACAGGACACATCAGTATGATACCTACCTTCTTTCCCTACAGCTTCAAGAGTTGAAGTGCTGACGACTGCAGTTTGCCCTGGTTGAGGAGGGAATTCGCGTCGTTTTTCCGCACTCGGGAGATATTTATTCTTTATCGTGCGCTATCATCTTCGTGTTTATTTTAATGGATGAATGAAGCAAGTGTAGAAATAAACAAATACAACTTGAAAGTTGACTTGAACAGAACTCTACTAGTTTTGAAGGGTTCCTCGTAGCAGATGTTTTCCCTTTTTTGGTTGAATTTTTCACTCGATTTCGTATTAAGTTATAAAACGGTTTAAATGTAATTAAATTCCACTAAGGTTTCATCATTTCATTGTGAGCCCTAGCCAACGAGTCACAAAAATTCCATCATGCAACAACCAATCATAACCTTCTAGCCTGGTCGAAGATTTATCACACTGACACGCGAATCTGCCAGCAACCTGCCCACTAAATGATTTAAACTGGTGGCTATATTTCCACCTTTGCTGTTGTACCTGTAATAACTGCATCGTGGATAGATGTATCATTTCTCAGGAGTAGCATCAGCCCATTTGCTGACCATTTGCAACTCAGTACTTTATTGATTGAATCTATTTGTCATTTGTCCGTTAAAAAAAATCCTCATAAAATTTTAATCATTAAAATTTTAATGTACGAAAATTAACTCATTTCTTAATTTCTATGGATTTTGAGAATAATCAACGAACTTCTCTGATGAACCTTAAACCCTGAATTGCTTAAGGAGGTATTAGACTATGGCCAACAAACTAACAAATTTGCACTTTATGTAAGTTTGACAGTTTGCTTGCATTTTTTCTGCAGAAACGTCAACCTGCATACATTTTGCTTTGTTTGTCAATTTGCCGCATACAAGTTTGCGAGATTAGCCAACTGTCAAACACGAAAACGTGAGTATGGTTGTTTGACATATTTATTCAATTTTACTTTCTTTTCAGCATTCTTTACAATATAGTAAGTTTGATCCACGAGAACAAAAATTACGAAAGTCCATACATTTTTTCAGGTTGCTCAAATTAAAAAATGTGGGTTTTATAGAAAACCTAAATGTCTGGGTATCAAAAGATCGGAAATTTTATGCCCTTTCTGATGTTGCATAGGTTGACTGAATCGTGGACCGGTTCGGACGCCGGCGGATTTTCCGACGACATAATTCCGAAAGGTCATCTTATGCAAAATTTGTTGAACTGTTCTGAAAAATTCTTTCATAGGTAAATAATTGAACGCTGGAGGTGACAACATCAAAAAACTGGTCAAAGATGTAAAAAACTATCACTTTGTCAAAAAACTTTTGCAATTTTACAGGTTCTTCTCAATGAAACTTAAAATTGTTTAAAGAGTTGTGTACACCCAAAATTCATAGTCGAGATAATCGTTCTCTCAAAATTTATTGAGGGCTCAGTGCCAAAATCGATAGAATAATGGTACCAACTCACACCATCATAACAAATGAGTTCATTCGTTAGTTGAATCAATAAATCTCCAACAAGTGTCATACATCGACTTCTGACTTCTCCTTGGTCACCAAGCTGTGGTGGCCGAGGCAGCTAAGTCATTGGATTGGTTTGTCAAAGGTCTCTGGTTCGATTCCCGTTGTCGACACTTTTGGTTTTTTGTTTGACGGATGAACTTTTATTGCAAATGAACCTCGAGAGAATAGTTCTATCGCCCATCTCGAGCTGTGTTCTCTGCGTCCGTGAATGGTACCACTATTCTCTCGACTCGAGACCATCATTCTCTCGGACTAGCGCTGCCAGTTTTGGGTGTAGGAAACAGTTCCTAAATGTTTAAAAATCTCCACTTCCATAACTGTAGCATGTTATTACGAATGAGATTTGGTAATTTAAAAAAGATTGGCATATAAGGTAGAGTTAATAAAATTCCACCATATTTTGGGAAAATGATGATGAATTTTCTAAGAACAATCCTGCGTTAAAAAAAATTAATATCATTTGAATTGTTTTTGTTATTTAAAAAATGGCGAAAACATTTTTTTTTGTCTGATGTACACCATAATCACACGCTCAAGAATAATGTTGCAAAATTTTGTCGAAAAGTATTACATTTCGGAGCAAGTACAGAAAATGATATGTGACACTGGTCACAACGACAGGAAAAGTATGTATCTTTAAAACGGAGTTCTCAAAAGATCAATGTAGCCTTGAATATAGCGCTCTTTTAGGTTATGAAAAGTTTTAGCTTTCCGCACTCAGCATTCGTCCCAATTATTCAATTTGTTAAATTTAGTCTTAGTGCTGAAAAATCTTCATTTTGCAACCTGATAGACTACTCTTTTTTGCAATTCTTGATG